>NW_027437460.1:0-97000 GCF_964204645.1 Tubulanus polymorphus | reverse complement strand
GCTGTAATAGTTGTAATAACCAGATAGAACATACGTAATATTTGGCATAAATTTGTAATTCACTGTAATTTCGCTGTAATTAAAGTGTAATAAGCTGTAATAGCTGTAATAACCAGATAAAACCTAGTAATATTTGGCTTAAATCTGTAATTCAATGTAATTCGCTGTAATTAAAGTGTAATAAGCTGTAATAGTCATAATAACCAGATAAAACATACGTAATATTTGGCATAAATTTGTAATTCAATGTAATTCGCTGTAATTAAAGTGTAATAAGCTGTAATAGCTGTAATAACCAGATAAAACATACGTAATATTTGGCATAAATTTGTAATTCAATGTAATTCGCTGTAATTAAAGTGTAATGAGCTGTAATAGCTGGAATAACCAGATAAAACCTAGTAATATTTGGCATAAATCTGTAATTCAATGTAATTCACTGTAATCGAAGTGTAATAAGCTGTAACAGCTGTAATAACCAGATAAAACCTAATAATATTTGGCATAAATCTGTAATTCAATGTAATTCGCTGTAATCGAGGTGTAATAAGCTGTAATAGTTGTAATAACCAGATAAAACATACGTAATATTTGGCATAAATCTGTAATTCAATGTAATTCGCTGTAATTAAAGTGTAATAAGCTGTAATAGCTGTAATAACCAGATAAAACATACGTAATATTTGGCATAAATTTGTAATTCAATGTAATTCGCTGTAATTAAAGTGTAATAAGCTGTAATAGCTGGAATAACCAGATAAAACCTAGTAATATTTGGCATAAATCTGTAATTCAATGTAATTCACTGTAATCGAAGTGTAATAAGCTGTAACAGCTGTAATAACCAGATAAAACCTAATAATATTTGGCATAAATTTGTAATTCAATGTAATTCGCTGTAATCGAGGTGTAATAAGCTGTAATAGTTGTAATAACCAGATAAAACATACATAATATTTGGCATAAATTTGTAATTCAATGTAATTCGCTGTAATTAAAGTGTAATAAGCTGTAATAGCTGTAATAACCAGATAAAACATACGTAATATTTGGCATAAATTTGTAATTCAATGTAATTCGCTGTAATTAAAGTGTAATAACCTGTAATAGCTGTAATAACCAGATAAAACCTAGTAATATTTGGCATAAATCTGTAATTCAATGTAATTCACTGTAATCGAAGTGTAATAAGCTGTAACAGCTGTAATAACCAGATAAAACCTAGTAATATTTGGCATAAATCTGTAATTCAATGTAATTCGCTGTAATTAAAGTGTAATAAGCTGTAATAGTTGTAATAACCAGATAAAACCGGCAACCTGTAAACCTGTTATTACAGTCATTACAGCTTATTACACTTTAATTACAGCGAATTACATTTAATTACAGATTTATGCCAAATATTACTGGTTTTATCTGGCTATTACAGCTATTACAGCTTATTACACCTCGATTACAGTGAATTACATTGAATTACAGATTTGCGCAAAACCTTTCATTTCTCTTCAGAAAGTTACTGTTTATTAGGCCTATAAACATACATGCATAGGCTATTTGATGTATGCCTGTATAATGAATTGAGTTTAGGCCTATGCTAAATAAGGCTAAATGAAGCCAGGGACTTTATTACAAATTACATGTAATATGAAAAAAAAGTTAATTTTGGGACCCCATTTTAAGCCACAAATGCTCTATGCGATCATATCATCGGAATCATCCCTAAAATTGATATGAAATATCTATCAAAGTTGAATAACAACAAATACAGCAGATAAACTGAGCGTCAGTAATTAAAGAGAGACTTACTGTTTAAAATTCAGAACTCTGTACAATAAAACTGATACAGCGAGCAATGTGAATTGTATAAGAGCATATCGAGCAGCAAGAAACCACATCTCATCGGGACGACGCTTTAAAAACAAACATCAACAATCTTAATCTCAATCTTAATGAATTAATCGATCCAGCAGGGGGCCTTACTTACACTCATACAATCAGATTGATTCACATTAAAATCAGCGCCGTAAATAAACGCAATATCCACTACTGAAAAATCAATAAAATGAGAGATGAGGAGAGAGATGAAGATGAGGAGAGAGATGAAGATGAGGAGAATGACGAAGAGTGTTATGGAACTCACCGAACAATAACAAACAGACAACACTTGTAAATACAACTGGAATATTCATCAATTTTCTCTTCAATGAACGGAATTTCAGGAATGTTCTTAAACAAAGCACGGCTTGCTGTTAATTCATTATTAAGGAAACTCAATATAAAACTCATTTAGAACTCATTTAGAACTCATGTATAACTCAGTAACTACTATCTGAAGAGGGGGTTTCACAATATTTCTCCGTATGAAAAGGATACAGTAATAGTGAGTAAAGCATTGAATAGATCGTATATGAATCTATTGTGTGTAAACTGTGTATAAACCATCTCGAAATCCTACAAAAATAAGTCACACTTACAAATACAACGCCCTCTGGTGGTACGACGTAGCATCAAATCAACGATACTTACGTTGAATATAATGAATATTTGTATAACTGATTTATATCCAGCTACGCTCAATGATAGAATGATGTAATATAATAATGAACATGTCGATATTTTCAACTTCATCCGCTGAGGTTCCCTGTAATTAAAAATACACATTGATTACTGAATGGATTACAGCGTGACGATGATTACGGGTTTAGGGTAGAGTTACTCACGCTGCTGCCGGTGCAGGTGTAATCCAATATCCTCCAAATAGAACTAATGACACAAATATGACAATCGTATGGAAACAGAATGAAGTGATTGAAACCACTAACATTAGAAATAAATCTATAAAATAAAACAGACAAATAAATCAGCTCTGTTTTCCTTAGTGCATTAACTGGATAATAGGTGTCTCACCTGGTTCTCCGGTTTCAGCTAATACGCAATACATGTAATATTCACTAACTGTTTTAATAATTCCTGTCAAATAAAAATCAACTACATTAAAATCATGTTTATAATTTAGATGCAGGCTATTATAGAAATCATTGTATATTTACCAATAACAATCGCTGTGACTAATATATTGAAATAGAACATTGATTGACGAGTTGCACCTTCATCGGTTACAATCCAAACCATTAACAGAATTATATACGCAACAACTAGATTCAATAATGACTGAAAATACATCGAATAATGAAATCAATGAATGTTCAGCTCTACAGAGCGTAAGATTCTACTTTCAACTCACAACTCAAAGACTTCTAAAGGTAACTTACAATCTGAAATGATCTGTCTCTTGGTGATAAATGACTTTCGGTCAAATCAATTGTTTCAACCTTTACTGAAAATAAACAACCTCTCATAAATATAGACGAAATCAATAAAGAATCAAATAATGATAATTGATAAGAACCAACCAAAACAGGAGTCCTTCGTATTGATTATATCAATAGTCAGTCTGTATAAATCACTGTCCAATATTTCGATTGTATGGCTCTAAAATACAGAAAATACTGAGCAATATTTCGATTGTATGGCTCTAAAATACAGAAAATACTGAGCAATATTTCGATTGTATGGCTCTAAAATACAGAAAATACTGAGCAATATTTCGATTGTATGGCTCTCAAATACAGAATAATATACTATTAAAAAGCCACTTACAAAGTGATTGTAAAATGAGATAGTACCAGTGACAGTGTGAAGATTTGATTGGTTGAATTCATCCACCTGTTATAAATAGACAAAACAACACAATGACAACACTACGCACCTTGAACAAGTACGCGGGTCTAAAGTCTGTTTGTAGCTAGGATCCACATATAGATCCAAGAGACACCACCTCAAAACTCCCCCTGGTGGAGACATGCCGGACCGGGTGTAACAAACCCCCCCTGGATACAGGGTAGAATAAATCAAACTTATTACCGCTGATATTAATGACAGCCCTTCATCATCTAAACAATAAACATTCTGTAGTTTATAATCGAGTTGAGATAAAACTGTAGAATCATTATTCTTACAATCACCTACAAAACAATCAATAACAAAATCAGTCACAATCAATAAAATGAGATTAGATTGGGATACCGGCACACACCAGGTTGGCGTAACAATACGCTCAGTTATACGTAGTGAATATTAGTTAATTTTCAATGAAATTTGAACTGGATTCAAAACGGCTCCAGGCTCTTATAATGAAACTATCTCAAACAAGTCATCAAACATTGACATTCCTGTTTGAGTACATAAGTTAGGAGTTTTACTGGAAATTGATTATTAATGAGAAAAGTTAATACGAATTTAATTGATATGTAGAAAAAATTGAAGCGCAATAACCGAGTAACTACTAGTGACACCTGGCGGATCCTCGCCTGCCATAGGTGGAATCTTCACTTGCCACAGTAGCTGTGCCAGTACCCGAGCGGAGTTTCACCTAGAGACAAACCTGTAACGATTAAACGAGTTCCTGCTATCATAGCTCTGTCTAATATCATCAGCGGTCGTTGACAATTCATCATCACATCCTAGAAATAATAATCAATTAAATCAAATTTTAAAAACCCTCCTGCAGAGACCTGCGTATAGTGTTACCGTACTAAACAATGTAGGAAAAATGTAGGTCATCTTCACATACACTACAGTACAGGGCACCCAGTACAGGGCACCCAGTACAGGGCACCCAGTACAGGGCACCCAGTACAGGGCACCCAGTACAGGGCACCCAGTACAGGGCACCCAGTACAGACCTGCGTTATATGCATAGGCCTAGGTCACATGAGAAGCTTATGTCGAAGTTTAAGTTAGGGCAGTGCCGTGAAAAGCAAACAGGGCTCGGGCTTAATGTAGTAAAAAAGTGTGTAAAATCAATAATCCAAAATAACGCCCGTGAAATAGGTTAGATCATCCACTAGTATCCCTACTAGGCCTATATTATAACCCTGTGCCTTTCACCATCTGGTTTGTTTTTAGTCGTCAATCATTGATTGTGGCTCGTCTCTTCTCGGGCTCCTCTTACCTGCTGCTGCTGCTGCTGCTGCTGCGGGTGATGGCGGGGGTAAAATTGTTTTGTCCATGTCCCTCGTTCTGGAGGCCATGAATATAAACTAAAAACTGTCACCAGAAATAATGATTTAATCATTACTTTATAACGCAACCAGGTCAGTGTGTTTAATGTAATATATTCAGCTTGATTGAATTGATCGAATTGTGGATCCGGACGGTTAAATTCAATCAAATTAAAACTTTATTTGTCAATAGTGAGAAAATGTCGGATCAAGAGATAAATATTTATCACACAGAACGCACTATAGAAAAAATGTGAACAGTATTTACAATATTTACCGCATGATACCAGCTTTAAGAGAACAATTGAAACAGCTTATTTCGCCACTTTGGCGCCGGCTTGAGTGACAGTTGTTGTCCTGGTCGGCGACGAGAATCCGCAGCTAGTTTATCGAAGTATCGGTAATTGAATATGAAAATGATGTGCATTAAAGGAGATGAAAAGCATGTGTATCTGCGATGGGCCACAATGCAACGGCTTTACATCTCAAATGAAAAATATAGTGTTTTTTGAATTGAACTTCTTTACTGAGAATAGACGGGGTGAGCTGAGCCTGAGAAATAAAGTTTCTCCGCGCCGCATCGGATTCCGACACATTCAGTGACGAAATATAGCCCACAATACTCCCACCCGCATCGATAATTAAATCTGTTCATTTCATCTTTTTTCAAATATGTTATATGAAATGTTGCTATGACTCGGCAATGAATCAGCTATGATTGGAATTTGTAGTGTATATCGGGGTTCCGGCGATGAAACTGCCGTGGTCTAGCATGCGGTGCTTACGATAATCCATAAGTAAAATCTTAGCTCTCTTTACTGCATTTTCTACTTAAATAATAAAGTTGACTCCCTCGTGGTTTTCTGTGCAAATATAGACAAAATTCAAAGTTCAAAGTTCGAACAATCGCTATCAGACCAGTCGATGAAAGACAACTTGAACGGACGCGTATCCAGATTCAAATCCAAAAGGGTAATTTCGAATTTGTTGGAGTGGGAACTAAAGTTCTATTTCATAATCGGAACCCGACTGGCACTGAGGGATTCAAAGGGAAGAAGAAGATCGCATCAATATTAGCATTTGGTTTCATCGGTCACTGTTTTTTTTCTGCTTTACTAAAATAGACACTGGCAAAATTGAGGAATTTGGGGGATCGATATACCCTTTGTAGTTTATTTGATAATTTTCCAACAAATGCGCGCATTTTAATTTGTTGGAAATATCGCCTGTGGCCACTCCATTATTCAATTACTACGATACATTTATCTATTAAGAAATCGGCTTTTATCGTAATTATTTAATACCTAGAATTTAACTTAGAAATAATTCACAACATGCAACCCGTGAATTTAATGCCCCTATTATGTCGCGATCTACTAAGTAATGAAATAAACCCGTGAAATTGTTGTGCCAATCACACCCTCTTTTATCTTAGGACGCGTTAACAAAAATTAATATGTAAATCTAATCATATACCACGTAAGAGACCAGATGCGTGAAGATGTTAAAACCAAACACGACGGAACCAATCCTTCTATTTCCATCGTTAAAGTTCTCGCCTTCGTTCTCTGTGTTCTCGCGGCTTTTAAGGGGTTATATAGCTATATTTATAATCTCTGTAGGACTATTCGGGAATCCGGCGACGATCGTTGTATTTTGTAAAGCTAACAGATGGAACAACTCGGGAGCTTCGTATTTCTTCATCCTCGCAATTACTGACTTCGGTAATATATTTATACATGGTTTAGGAAATTGGTTACAGGACGGTTTAACTATAGTTACCGGTTATAAAAAGATCAATGTTTTGGCAAGTCACGTTGTCGTATGTAAATTAGGAGAAATGTTCGGTACATTTTGTTCGCTATTATCATCGTGGATCGTTGTAATGTTTGCAGTCGAGCGCGCCATCGCAGTTTGTAGTCCACTGAAAGCGACTGCATTCATCACGAACAAACGTCGAAGACTTGCCATTTTGTTATTGATAACGAGCACGATTCCAATAAATATCTTAATGTTGTCTGTAATGGATATTCAGTTTACACCCGGTGTTGGTCAATCGTATTGTATGATACCTTGGCAAACATTAGGAAAATCGGGATCGATAATTCTCTTCGTTTTATTTTTTCTGCAATTTACGTTCCCCACTTTGTGCATAATCGTCGTTAATTTCGTGATCATTTTCGTTTTGAAATGTCCGAAAACGACTGAAATTTCGCGACAAAGAATCGAGTCTTCAAAACTTCATAAAAACCAGGATCTCGCAATTACAGTAAATTTACTGATCATATCAACTACATTTGCACTTTGTATGTTACCACGTGTTGTAGTCGTTACTTCATATAATCTATTGACTTTATTCTACGAACGTCAATTGAGCATTAACGATCATATGAACATGTTTCAGTTGATGTACACGACATCTATCTTATGGATGGTGAACTACGCGTGTAACTTTATCATTTACAGTATCAGAATTAAATTCTTTAAAACTACAATGACGGAATTGGTGAAATGCCGCAAATCAATCAATGATGTAATCGATGATCGATAATACCAAATGACGGTATATTCGACTTGGATTTGGCATTATCAACGTGATTTGGTATTATTGACGTGATTTGTTATTATTGACGTGATTTGGCATTACGAAAGATATCAATTTTTCTATGACCAAGAAGCTCGGTGGTTTTTAGTCTTGATTTACGGAATTTTTACAAATGACTTTAAAATGATAAATGCCATAGATAATGAAAAATGAATGACAAATGACTGAATTGGCAAATGCTGTACTTAATGACAAATGACTCGAAATCAATTAAAAGTAGAATTGATTTTCAACAGATAAAACTGCATTAGCCGCGTGTTGCACCAGTTCACGCAGAAACCTGTCACAGCGCGTCACACACGGGTACATTCAGTATCCAAACAGTTACTAGTAATATTTCGGTGCAGTTTGAGATGATATTAATACGTCGTGTCTACTGTAAGATGGACACTGTTTTAGTGACATGTATTCTGTGTAATAAAAAGAAGATGATTTATAGTCTCGTGAAATGTGTCGAGTGTTATTTATTGTTTATCCGTTCTCGGACAATAATACCAACCGGCTTCATCCAGTTTAGATATTTATATTTTGTACCAGTTAGCCAAACACCGACGAGTATGACTAACTTTGTATCCAATCACTGACGACTATGACTAATCATGCGTCGAATCATCGATGAGGATGTTTTGGAAGCTGGACCCGGTGTTGGCGGCGCCGAAACCTCATGAAAATATAAATCAATCATTAAAATTCAAATTTCAAGTTAAATCAATTGCTATAAGATATTTCTATAGTATCTGATTTATACTGATACATACTTCATGCAGTTCGTAATGGATTGATTTCACCAGAGCCGCGCAGTTTATAGAGCGAAGATGGATTATGACCAGTGACCCCAATAGTTAGATAATATGAAATATGAAGCTTCATTGTGTTCGACCATTCTTGTCGTTCGTCGTGTCCAGCACAGATTATTAAATCTGGGTGTCAAGTGTACATTATTCGTATGTCTGTCGGACTTAGAGGTGCTCGCACGTCATGTCTACAGTAAAAATCAGACATTTTAACATACCTACCTCTTGTGAACATATATACGGATTTATTCTGAATGGAATCGATTAATATGACCTGTTCTCAAAAACTGTGAACTGTTACTGGAAACTAAATTTCTTATTCAGGATTCCGGCACGTTATTGAAAACACAAGGATCCAAATTGAATCAAGGATTATCATTGGATTCATACATTACACACACAGGATTGGATAAACTGTAAGTTAGAAATACATTAACAGCTGAAATTATGTTTTATAGGTTTAGTTAGTTAGTTTAGGAACTTACTCGGTGAGTTAGTAAGTTATAGAATTACATGGAAATATAATGGGTTAATCTAAGTAAAGAAATAAGGGTGCTATGCGTGGTGTCCTGGGAGTTCTCAGTTGGAGGAAGCTGTTTGTTTATTCTGATGCTTAATATCTTAATTTCAGGATCCTGTATTTCATGCTTCTTTTCCAGGGTTTCTCTCTATTTTCAGGTGTTTTTCTTTTTTTTTCAGAATATCGGTTTTTTAAATCTATTGCTTTACTAGACAACGCCTATTATGTAAAAACTTTACTTGAAATAAACATGACAATTTCAGGGTCATCGCTGAGACAAGACCCTAGAAGACTAGGCCACAGAGTACGTGTCTTCACCCCCAGCACACAACAGAGTGGCCCGATTCAGGTGCGACCTGTATATTCTATTTCTTTCTATTGAGAAGAACAAGACCCCCTAGTCACAGAAGATTGAACCTGAAGTTGAATGATGATGACAGAGTGACTGAAGAATTCCGGTTTGACCTGTATAACATGTCTCTATTTCAGTATCCCCTACCTCTAAACCCGAGCCTGAATAGGTAGGCCGAATATATATAGGTTAGGTTAGAATAGTTAGTTGATAAATCCGTGAATTAGAACATAATTTCAGCTGTTGATTTAAAATACAGTTGAAATTTCAAGTGGAACTTTTTAACACTAAAAGTTGCATTTATTTACAATTGAACTTGATTGAAAATGTTTGACAGTTTGTGAGTTAAGTGTGATTTGATTAAGATGAAGAGTTGAACTGTTGAACTCTACTTCTTATAAAATACAAATGACATTTACTTACGTACAACTGGTTTCAGGTTCAGACAGCACCCATCCCACCCGGTCGGGTCCTATTCCATTGGGACCTGGGTTTCTGGTTTATTTGGTTGAATTAATTTACTGATTTTGGTCGCGCTGTTTTCGATGTCGATATTTCTCGCGTATATTTTTAGAAGACGCGGATTGTAATGTTGAAATTAAGTTGATGATTCAAATCATTGAAAAATTATATATTTAAATAATCCACACCTTGTTATTTTGAGGTCTCCTCTCAATTTCATATATTAATCTCGTAATAGCAGCGGTTGTTTTCGTACCAGTGAACACATTTTTTTATTGCAAACATAGAAATTCATTACATGAAACAGAATAAGATTCAACAATTTATTACAATTATTCTATAGATTATAAATGTTGGATGTGCCTGCGACCTTTTTTAGTCATCGTTTGAAGTCATTTCGTGCTGTTTCATTTTTCTCACGGCGAGTCTAAGTAGGTAGGTCTCTGTCTATTGTAATTTTACGGGGTCAGTTACTCCAATTTCGCAACCCTCTCGTTGTCAATAAGATTAAATTAAAGAAGTTTTAGAATTCACTACTGAATTCGTTATAAACTGTTGAAACTGATTATGAATAGATATGAGTCGGGGTGTACTTAACTGAATTCAAATAGATAGGTTGAAAGATTCAGATTCAGGGTTGTTTGATCTGAAATGATAGGTTAAGGTAAACTGAACTGATTTCGAGTAGATGGGTGGAAAGATTAAGAATTTTCTAGCTGCTTTTGCTCGTGGAGATGATAGATTCAATCTGAAAAGATGGGGTTAGGCGTATTGAACTGATTTGAAATAGATAGGTGGAAAGATTAAGAATTTTCTGGCTACTAAATGCTCCTGAAGATGATGGATTCGATCTCAAATGATAGGTTAAGGTAAACTGGACTGATTTCGAGTAGATGGGTTGAAAGATACAGATTTTTCTAGCTAAATATGGTCTTAAAGATGATGAATTCTATCTTAATTGGTGGGCTAGGGTGTACTGAACTGATTTTCAATAGACTGTTTGAAAGATTCAGAATTTTCTGGCTGCTTTTGCTTCTGAAGATGATGGATTCAATCTGAAAAGATGGGTTTAGGCGTATTGAACTGATTTGAAATAGATAGGTGGAAAGATTACGAATTTTCTAGCTACTTTTGCTCCTGAAGATGATGGATTCGATCTGAAATGATAGGTTAAGGTAAACTGAACTGATTTCGAGTAGATGGGTTGAAAGATACAGATTTTTCTAGCTAAATATGGTCCTAAAGATGATGAATTCTATCTTAATTGGTGGGTTAGGGTGTACTGAACTGATTTTCAATAGACTGTTCGAAAGATTCAGAATTTTCTGGCTGCTTTTGCTTCTGAAGGTGATGGATTCAATCTGAAAAGATGGGTTTAGGCGTATTGAACTGATTTGAAATAGATAGGTGGAAAGATTAAGAATTTTCAGGCTACTAAATGCTCCTGAAGATGATGGATTCGATCTCAAATGATAGGTTAAGGTAAACTGAACTGATTTCGAGTAGATGGGTTGAAAGATACAGATTTTTCTAGCTAAATATGGTCCTAAAGATGATGAATTCTATCTTAATTGGTGGGTTAGGGTGTACTGAACTGATTTTCAATAGACTGTTTGAAAGATTCAGAATTTTCTGGCTGCTTTTGCTTCTGAAGATGATGGATTCAATCTGAAAAGATGGGTTTAGGCGTATTGAACTGATTTGAAATCGATAGGTGGAAAGATTAAGAATTTTCTAGCTACTTTTGCTCCTGAAGATGATAGATTCGATCTGAAATGATAGGTTAAGGTAAAGTGAACTGATTTCGAGAAGATGGGTTGAAAGATACAGATTTTTCTAGCTAAATATGGTCCTAAAGATGATGAATTCTATCTTAATTGGTGGGTTAGGGTGTACTGAACTGATTTTCAATAGACTGTTTGAAAGATTCAGAATTTTCTGGCTGCTTTTGCTTCTGAAGATGATGGTTTCAATCTGAAAAGATGGGTTTAGGCGTATTGAACTGATTTGAAATAGATAGGTGGAAAGATTAAGAATTTTCTGGCTACTACATGCTCCTGAAGATGATGGATTCGATCTCAAATGATAGGTTAAGGTAAACTGAACTGATTTCGAGTAGATGGGTTGAAAGATACAGATTTTTCTAGCTAAATATGGTCCTAAAGATGATGAATTCTATCTTAATTGGTGGGTTAGGGTGTACTGAACTGATTTTCAATAGACTGTTTGAAAGATTCAGAATTTTCTGGCTTCTTTTGCTTCTGAAGATGATGGATTCAATCTGAAAAGATGGGTTTAGGCGTATTGAACTGATTTGAAATAGATAGGTGGAAAGATTAAGAATTTTCTGGCTACTAAATGCTCCTGAAGATGATGAATTCGATCTGAAATGATAGGTTAAGGTAAACTAAACTGATGTCGAGTAGATGGGTTGAAAGATACAGATTTTTCTAGCTAAATATGGTCCTAAAGATGATGAATTCTATCTTAATTGGTGGGTTAGGGTGTACTGAACTGATTTTCAATAGACTGTTTGAAAGATTCAGAATTTTCTGGCTGCTTTTGCTTCTGAAGATGATGGATTCAATCTGAAAAGATGGGTTTAGGCGTATTGAACTGATTTGAAATAGATAGGTGGAAATATTAAGAATTTTCTGGCTACTAAATGCTCCTGAAGATGATGAATTCGATCTGAAATGATAGGTTAAGGTAAACTGAACTGATTTCGAGTAGATGGGTTGAAAGATACAGATTTTTCTAGCTAAATATGGTCCTAAAGATGATGAATTCTATCTTAATTGGTGGGTTAGGGAGTACTGAACTGATTATCAATAGACTGTTTGAAAGATTCAGAATTTTCTGGCTGCTTTTGCTTCTGAAGATGATGGATTCAATCTGAAAAGATGGGTTTAGGCGTATTGAACTGATTTCAAATAGATAGGTGGAAAGATTACGAATTTTCTAGCTACTTTTGCTCCTGAAGATGATAGATTCGATCTGAAATGATAGGTTAAGGTAAACTGAACTGATTTCGAGTAGATGGGTTGAAAGATACAGATTTTTCTAGCTAAATATGGTCCTAAAGATGATGAATTCTATCTTAATTGGTGGGTTAGGGTGTAATGAACTGATTTTCAATAGACTGTTTGAAAGATTCAGAATTTTCTGGCTGCTTTTGCTTCTGAAGATGATGGTTTCAATCTGAAAAGATGGGTTTAGGCGTATTGAACTGATTTGAAATAGATAGGTGGAAAGATTAAGAATTTTCTAGCTACTTTTGCTCCTGAAGATGATGGATTCGATCTCAAATGATAGGTTAAGGTAAACTAAACTGATTTCGAGTAGATGGGTTGAAAGATACAGATTTTTCTAGCTAAATATGGTCCTAAAGATGATGAATTCTATCTTAATTGGTGGGTTAGGGTGTACTGAACTGATTTTCAATAGACTGTTTGAAAGATTCAGAATTTTCTGGCTGCTTTTGCTTCTGAAGATGATGGTTTCAATCTGAAAAGATGGGTTAAGGCGTATTGAACTGACTTCAAATAGATAGGTGGAAAGATTAAGAATTTTCTAGCTACTTTTGCTCCTGAAGATGATGGATTCGATCTGAAATGATAGGTTAAGGTAAACTGAACTGATTTTTGGTGGATGGGTTGAAAGATACAGATTTTTCTAGCTAAATATGGTCCTAAAGATGATGAATTCTATCTTAATTGGTGGGTTAGGGTGTACTGAACTGATTTTCAATAGACTGTTTGAAAGATTCAGAATTTTCTGGCTGCTTTTCCTTCTGAAGATGATGGTTTCAATCTGAAAAGATGGGTTAAGGCGTATTGAACTGACTTCAAATAGATAGGTGGAAAGATTAAGAATTTTCTAGCTACTTTTGCTCCTGAAGATGATGGATTCGATCTGAAATGATAGGTTAAGGTAAACTGAACTGATTTCGAGTAGATCGGTTGAAAGATACAGATTTTTCTAGCTAAATATGGTCCTAAAGATGATGAATTCTATCTTAATTGGTGGGTTAGGGTGTACTGAACTGATTTTCAATAGACTGTTTGAAAGATTCAGAATTTTCTGGCTGCTTTTGCTTCTGAAGATGATGGTTTCAATCCGAAAAGATGGGTTTAGGCGTATTGAACTGATTTGAAATAGATAGGTGGAAAGATTAAGAATTTTCTGGCTACTAAATGCTCCTGAAGATGATGGATTCGATCTGAAATGATAGGTTAAGGTTAACTGAACTGATTTCGAGAAGATGGGTTGAAAGATACAGATTTTTCTAGCTAAATATGGTCCTAAAGATGATGAATTCTATCTTAATTGGTGTGTTAGGGTGTACTGAACTGATTTTGAATAGACTGTTTGAAAGATTCAGGATTTTCTGGCTGCTTTTGCTTCTGAAGATGATGGATTCAATCTGAAAAGATGGGTTTAGGCGTATTGAACTGATTTGAAATAGATAGGTGGAAAGGTTAAGAATTTTCTGGCTACTAAATGCTCCTGAAGATGATGGATTCGATCTCAAATGATAGGTTAAGGTAAACTGAACTGATTTCGAGTAGATGGGTTGAAAGATACAGATTTTTCTAGCTAAATATGGTCCTAAAGATGATGAATTCTATCTTAATTGGTGGGTTAGGGTGTACTGAACTGATTTTCAATAGACTGTTTGAAAGATTCAGAATTTTCTGGCTGCTTTTGCTTCTGAAGATGATGCTTTCAATCTGAAAAGATGGGTTTAGGCGTATTGAACTGATTTGAAATAGATAGGTGGAAAGATTAAGAATTTTCTAGCTACTTTTTGCTCCTGAAGATGATGGATTCGATCTGAAATGATAGGTTAAGGTAAACTGAACTGATTTCGAGTAGATGGGTTGAAAGATACAGATTTTTCTAGCTAAATATGGTCCTAAAGATGATGAATCTATCTTAATTGGTGGGTTAGGGTGTACTGAACTGATTTTCAATAGACTCTTTGAAAGATTCAGAATTTTCTGGCTGCTTTTGCTTCTGAAGATGATGGATTCAATCTGAAAAGATGGGTTTAGGCGTATTGAACTGATTTCAAATAGATAGGTGGAAAGATTAAGAATTTTCTAGCTACTTTTGCTCCTGATGATGATGGATTCGATCTGAAATGATTGGTTAAGGTAAATTGAACTGATTTCGAGTAGATCGGTTGAAAGATACAGATTTTTCTAGCTAAATATGGTCCTAAAGATGATGAATTCTATCTTAATTGGTGGGTTAGGGTGTACTGAACTGATTTTCAATAGACTGTTTGAAAGATTCAGAATTTTCTGGCTGCTTTTGCTTCTGAAGATGATGGATTCAATCTGAAAAGATGGGTTTAGGCGTATTGAACTGATTTGAAATAGATAGGTGGAAAGATTGAGAATTTTCTGGCTACTAAATGCTCCTGAAGATGATGGATTCGATCTAAAATGATAGGTTAAGGTAAACTGAACTGATTTCGAGTAGATGGGTTGAAAGATACAGATTTTTCTAGCTAAATATGGTCCTAAAGATGATGAATTCTATCTTAATTGGTGGGTTAGGGTGTACTGAACTGATTTTCAATAGACTGTTTGAAAGATTCAGAATTTTCTGGCTGCTTTTGCTTCTGAAGATGATGGTATCAATCTGAAAAGATGGGTTTAGGCGTATTGAACTGATTTGAAATAGATAGGTGGAAAGATTAAGAATTTTCTAGCTACTTTTGCTCCTGAAGATGATGGATTCGATCTGAAATGATTGGTTAAGGTAAAGTGAACTGATTTCGAGTAGATCGGTTGAAAGATACAGATTTTTCTAGCTAAATATGGTCCTAAAGATGATGAATTCTATCTTAATTGGTGGGTTAGGGTGTACTGAACTGATTTTCAATAGACTGTTTGAAAGATTCAGAATTTTCTGGCTGCTTTTGCTTCTGAAGATGATGGATTCAATCTGAAAAGATGGGTTTAGGCGTATTGAACTGATTTGAAATAGATAGGTGGAAAGATTGAGAATTTTCTGGCTACTAAATGCTCCTGAAGATGATGGATTCGATCTGAAATGATAGGTTAAGGTAAACTGAACTGATTTCGAGTAGATGGGTTGAAAGATACAGATTTTTCTAGCTAAATATGGTCCTAAAGATGATGAATTCTATCTTAATTGGTGGGTTAGGGTGTACTGAACTGATTTTCAATAGACTGTTTGAAAGATTCAGAATTTTCTGGCTGCTTTTGCTTCTGAAGATGATGGTATCAATCTGAAAAGATGGGTTTAGGCGTATTGAACTGATTTGAAATAGATAGGTGGAAAGATTAAGAATTTTCTAGCTACTTTTGCTCCTGAAGATGATGGATTCGATCTGAAATGATTGGTTAAGGTAAAGTGAACTGATTTCGAGTAGATCGGTTGAAAGATACAGATTTTTCTAGCTAAATATGGTCCTAAAGATGATGAATTCTATCTTAATTGGTGGGTTAGGGTGTACTGAACTGACTTTCAATAGACTGTTTGAAAGATTCAGGATTTTCTGGCTGCTTTTGCTTCTGAAGATGATGGATTCAATCTGAAAAGATGGGTTTAGGCGTATTGAACTGATTTGAAATAGATAGGTGGAAAGATTAAGAATTTTCTGGCTACTAAATGCTCCTGAAGATGATGGATTCGATCTGAAATGATAGGTTAAGGTAAACTGAACTGATTTCGAGTAGATGGGTTGAAAGATACAGATTTTTCTAGCTAAATATGGTCCTAAAGATGATGAATTCTATCTTAATTGGTGGGTTAGGGTGTACTGAACTGATTTTCAATAGACTGTTTGAAAGATTCAGAATTTTCTGGCTGCTTTTGCTTCTGAAGATGATGGATTCAATCTGAAAAGATGGGTTTAGGCGTATTGAACTGATTTGAAATAGATAGGTGGAAAAATTAAGAATTTTCTAGCTACTTTTGCTCCTGAAGATGATAGATTCAATCTGAAATGATAGGTTAAGGTAAACTGAACTGATTTCGAGTAGATGGGTTGAAAGATACAGATTTTTCTAGCTAAATATGGTCCTAAAGATGATGAATTCTATCTTAATTGGTGGGTTAGGGTGTACTGAACTGATTTTCAATAGACTGTTTGAAAGATTCAGAATTTTCTGGCTGCTTTTGCTTCTGAAGATGATGGATTCAATCTGAAAAGATGGGTTTAGGCGTATTGAACTGATTTGAAATAGATAGGTGGAAAGATTGAGAATTTTCTGGGTACTAAATGCTCCTGAAGATGATGGATTCGATCTGAAATGATAGGTTAAGGTAAACTGAACTGATTTCGAGTAGATGGGTTGAAAGATACAGATTTTTCTAGCTAAATATGGTCCTAAAGATGATGAATTCTATCTTAATTGGTGGGTTAGGGTGTACTGAACTGATTTTCAATAGACTGTTTGAAAGATTCAGAATTTTCTGGCTGCTTTTGCTTCTGAAGATGATGGATTCAATCTGAAAAGATGGGTTTAGGCGTATTGAACTGATTTGAAATAGATAGGTGGAAAGATTAAGAATTTTCTGGCTACTAAATGCTCCTGAAGATGATGGATTCGATCTCAAATGATAGGTTAAGGTAAACTAAACTGATTTCGAGTAGATGGGTTGAAAGATACAGATTTTTCTAGCTAAATATGGTCCTAAAGATGATGAATTCTATCTTAATTGGTGGGTTAGGGTGTACTGAACTGATTTTCAATAGACTGTTTGAAAGATTCAGAATTTTCTGGCTGCTTTTGCTTCTGAAGATGATGGATTCAATCTGAAAAGATGGGTTTAGGCGTATTGAACTGATTTCAAATAGATAGGTGGAAAGATTAAGAATTTTCTAGCTACTTTTGTTCCTGAAGATGATGGATTCGATCTGAAATGATTGGTTAAGGTAAAGTGAACTGATTTCGAGTAGATCGGTTGAAAGATACAGATTTTTCTAGCTAAATATGGTCCTAAAGATGATGAATTCTATCTTAATTGGTGGGTTAGGGTGTACTGAACTGATTTTCAATAGACTGTTTGAAAGATTCAGGATTTTCTGGCTGCTTTTGCTTCTGAAGATGATGGATTCAATCTGAAAAGATGGGTTTAGGCGTATTGAACTGATTTGAAATAGATAGGTGGAAAGATTAAGAATTTTCTGGCTACTAAATGCTCCTGAAGATGATGGATTCGATCTGAAATGATAGGTTAAGGTAAACTGAACTGATTTCGAGTAGATGGGTTGAAAGATACAGATTTTTCTAGCTAAATATGGTCCTAAAGATGATGAATTCTATCTTAATTGGTGGGTTAGGGTGTACTGAACTGATTTTCAATAGACTGTTTGAAAGATTCAGAATTTTCTGGCTGCTTTTGCTTCTGAAGATGATGGATTCAATCTGAAAAGATGGGTTTAGGCGTATTGAACTGATTTGAAATAGATAGGTGGAAAAATTAAGAATTTTCTAGCTACTTTTGCTCCTGAAGATGATAGATTCAATCTGAAATGATAGGTTAAGGTAAACTGAACTGATTTCGAGTAGATGGGTTGAAAGATACAGATTTTTCTAGCTAAATATGGTCCTAAAGATGATGAATTCTATCTTAATTGGTGGGTTAGGGTGTACTGAACTGATTTTCAATAGACTGTTTGAAAGATTCAGAATTTTCTGGCTGCTTTTGCTTCTGAAGATGATGCTTTCAATCTGAAAAGATGGGTTTAGGCGTATTGAACTGCTTTGAAATAGATAGGTGGAAAGATTAAGAATTTTCTAGCTACTTTTTGCTCCTGAAGAGGATGGATTCGATCTGAAATGATAGGTTAAGGTAAACTGAACTGATTTCGAGTAGATGGGTTGAAAGATACAGATTTTTCTAGCTAAATATGGTCCTAAAGATGATGAATTCTATCTTAATTGGTGGGTTAGGGTGTACTGAACTGATTTTCAATAGACTGTGTGAAAGATTCAGAATTTTCTGGCTGCTTTTGCTTCTGAAGATGATGGTTTCAATCTGAAAAGATGGGTTTAGGCGTATTGAACTGATTTGAAATAGATAGGTGGAAAGATTAAGAATTTTCTGGCTACTAAATGCTCCTGAAGATGATGAATTCGATCTGAAATGATAGGTTAAGGTAAACTGAACTGATTTCGAGTAGATGGGTTGAAAGATACAGATTTTTCTAGCTAAATATGGTCCTAAAGATGATGAATTCTATCTTAATTGGTGGGTTAGGGTGTACTGAACTGATTTTCAATAGACTGTTTGAAAGATTCAGAATTTTCTGGCTGCTTTTGCTTCTGAAGATGATGCTTTCAATCTGAAAAGATGGGTTTAGGCGTATTGAACTGCTTTGAAATAGATAGGTGGAAAGATTAAGAATTTTCTAGCTACTTTTTGCTCCTGAAGAGGATGGATTCGATCTGAAATGATAGGTTAAGGTAAACTGAACTGATTTCGAGTAGATGGGTTGAAAGATACAGATTTTTCTAGCTAAATATGGTCCTAAAGATGATGAATTCTATCTTAATTGGTGGGTTAGGGTGTACTGAACTGATTTTCAATAGACTGTTTGAAAGATTCAGAATTTTCTGGCTGCTTTTGCTTCTGAAGATGATGGTTTCAATCTGAAAAGATGGGTTTAGGCGTATTGAACTGATTTGAAATAGATAGGTGGAAATATTAAGAATTTTCTAGCTACTTTTGCTCCTGAAGATGATGGATTCGATCTGAAATGATAGGTTAAGGTAAACTGAACTGATTTTTGGTAGATGGGTTGAAAGATACAGATTTTTCTAGCTAAATATGGTCCTAAAGATGATGAATTCTATCTTAATTGGTGGGTTAGGGTGTACTGAACTGATTTTCAATAGACTGTTTGAAAGATTCAGGATTTTCTGGCTGCTTTTGCTTCTGAAGATGATGGATTCAATCTGAAAAGATGGGTTTAGGCGTATTGAACTGATTTGAAATAGATAGGTGGAAAGATTAAGAATTTTCTGGCTACTAAATGCTCCTGAAGATGATGGATTCGATCTGAAATGATAGGTTAAGGTAAACTGAACTGATTTCGAGTAGATGGGTTGAAAGATACAGATTTTTCTAGCTAAATATGGTCCTAAAGATGATGAATTCTATCTTAATTGGTGGGTTAGGGTGTACTGAACTGATTTTCAATAGACTGTTTGAAAGATTCAGAATTTTCTGGCTGCTTTTGCTTCTGAAGATGATGGATTCAATCTGAAAAGATGGGTTTAGGCGTATTGAACTGATTTGAAATAGATAGGTGGAAAAATTAAGAATTTTCTAGCTACTTTTGCTCCTGAAGATGATAGATTCAATCTGAAATGATAGGTTAAGGTAAACTGAACTGATTTCGAGTAGATGGGTTGAAAGATACAGATTTTTCTAGCTAAATATGGTCCTAAAGATGATGAATTCTATCTTAATTGGTGGGTTAGGGTGTACTGAACTGATTTTCAATAGACTGTTTGAAAGATTCAGAATTTTCTGGCTGCTTTTGCTTCTGAAGATGATGCTTTCAATCTGAAAAGATGGGTTTAGGCGTATTGAACTGCTTTGAAATAGATAGGTGGAAAGATTAAGAATTTTCTAGCTACTTTTTGCTCCTGAAGAGGATGGATTCGATCTGAAATGATAGGTTAAGGTAAACTGAACTGATTTCGAGTAGATGGGTTGAAAGATACAGATTTTTCTAGCTAAATATGGTCCTAAAGATGATGAATTCTATCTTAATTGGTGGGTTAGGGTGTACTGAACTGATTTTCAATAGACTGTTTGAAAGATTCAGAATTTTCTGGCTGCTTTTGCTTCTGAAGATGATGGTTTCAATCTGAAAAGATGGGTTTAGGCGTATTGAACTGATTTGAAATAGATAGGTGGAAAGATTAAGAATTTTCTGGCTACTAAATGCTCCTGAAGATGATGAATTCGATCTGAAATGATAGGTTAAGGTAAACTGAACTGATTTCGAGTAGATGGGTTGAAAGATACAGATTTTTCTAGCTAAATATGGTCCTAAAGATGATGAATTCTATCTTAATTGGTGGGTTAGGGTGTACTGAACTGATTTTCAATAGACTGTTTGAAAGATTCAGAATTTTCTGGCTTCTTTTGCTTCTGAAGGTGATGGATTCAATCTGAAAAGATAGTTTTTGGCGTATTGAACTGATTTGAAATAGATAGGTGGAAAGATTAAGAATTTTCTTGCTACTTTTGCTCCTAAAGATGATGGATTCGATCTCAAATGCTAGGTTAAGGTAAACTAAACTGATTTCGAGTAGATGGGTTGAAAGATACAGATTTTTCTAGCTAAATATGGTCCCAAAGATGATGAATTCTATCTTAATTGGTGGGTTAGGGAGTACTGAACTGATTTTCAATAGACTGTTTGAAAGATTCAGAATTTTCTGGCTGCTTTTGCTTCTGAAGATGATGGATTCAATCTGAAAAGATGGGTTTAGGCGTATTGAACTGATTTGAAATAGATAGGTGGAAAGATTAAGAATTTTCTAGCTACTTTTGTTTTGCTCCTGAAGATGATAGATTCAATCTGAAATGATAGGTTAAGGTAAACTGAACTGATTTCGAGTAGATGGGTTGAAAGATACAGATTTTTCTAGCTAAATATGGTCCTAAAGATGATGAATTCTATCTTAATTGGTGGGTTAGGGTGTAATGAACTGATTTTCAATAGACTGTTTGAAAGATTCAGAATTTTCTGGCTGCTTTTGCTTCTGAAGATGATGGTTTCAATCTGAAAAGATGGGTTTAGGCGTATTGAACTGATTTGAAATAGATAGGTGGAAAGATTAAGAATTTTCTAGCTACTTTTGCTCCTGAAGATGATGGATTCGATCTGAAATGATAGGTTAAGGTAAACTGAACTGATTTTTGGTAGATGGGTTGAAAGATACAGATTTTTCTAGCTAAATATGGTCCTAAAGATGATGAATTCTATCTTAATTGGTGGGTTAGGGTGTACTGAACTGATTTTCAATAGACTGTTTGAAAGATTCAGAATTTTCTGGCTGCTTTTGCTTCTGAAGATGATGGATTCAATCTGAAAAGATGGGTTTAGGCGTATTGAACTGATTTGAAATAGATAGGTGGAAAGATTAAGAATTTTCTGGCTACTAAATCCTCCTGAAGATGATGGATTCGATCTCAAATGATAGGTTAAGGTAAACTAAACTGATTTCGAGTAGATGGGTTGAAAGATACAGATTTTTCTAGCTAAATATGGTCCTAAAGATGATGAATTCTATCTTAATTGGTGGGTTAGGGTGTACTGAACTGATTTTCAATAGACTGTTTGAACGATTCAGAATTTTCTGGCTGCTTTTGCTTCTGAAGATGATGGTTTCAATCTGAAAAGATGGGTTAAGGCGTATTGAACTGACTTCAAATAGATAGGTGGAAAGATTAAGAATTTTCTAGCTACTTTTGCTCCTGAAGATGATGGATTCGATCTGAAATGATAGGTTAAGGTAAACTGAACTGATTTTTGGTGGATGGGTTGAAAGATACAGATTTTTCTAGCTAAATATGGTCCTAAAGATGATGAATTCTATCTTAATTGGTGGGTTAGGGTGTACTGAACTGATTTTCAATAGACTGTTTGAAAGATTCAGAATTTTCTGGCTGCTTTTGCTTCTGAAGATGATGGTTTCAATCTGAAAAGATGGGTTAAGGCGTATTGAACTGACTTCAAATAGATAGGTGGAAAGATTAAGAATTTTCTAGCTACTTTTGCTCCTGAAGATGATGGATTCGATCTGAAATGATAGGTTAAGGTAAACTGAACTGATTTCGAGTAGATCGGTTGAAAGATACAGATTTTTCTAGCTAAATATGGTCCTAAAGATGATGAATTCTATCTTAATTGGTGTGTTAGGGTGTACTGAACTGATTTTGAATAGACTGTTTGAAAGATTCAGGATTTTCTGGCTGCTTTTGCTTCTGAAGATGATGGATTCAATCTGAAAAGATGGGTTTAGGCGTATTGAACTGATTTGAAATAGATAGGTGGAAAGGTTAAGAATTTTCTGGCTACTAAATGCTCCTGAAGATGATGGATTCGATCTCAAATGATAGGTTAAGGTAATCTGAACTGATTTCGAGTAGATGGGTTGAAAGATACAGATTTTTCTAGCTAAATATGGTCCTAAAGATGATGAATTCTATCTTAATTGGTGGGTTAGGGTGTACTGAACTGATTTTCAATAGACTGTTTGAAAGATTCAGAATTTTCTGGCTGCTTTTGCTTCTGAAGATGATGGATTCAATCTGAAAAGATGGGTTTAGGCGTATTGAACTGATTTCAAATAGATAGGTGGAAAGATTAAGAATTTTCTAGCTACTTTTGCTCCTGAAGATGATGGATTCGATCTGAAATGATTGGTTAAGGTAAATTGAACTGATTTCGAGTAGATCGGTTGAAAGATACAGATTTTTCTAGCTAAATATGGTCCTAAAGATGATGAATTCTATCTTAATTGGTGGGTTAGGGTGTACTGAACTGATTTTCAATAGACTGTTTGAAAGATTCAGAATTTTCTGGCTGCTTTTGCTTCTGAAGATGATGGATTCAATCTGAAAAGATGGGTTTAGGCGTATTGAACTGATTTGAAATAGATAGGTGGAAAGATTGAGAATTTTCTGGCTACTAAATGCTCCTGAAGATGATGGATTCGATCTGAAATGATAGGTTAAGGTAAACTGAACTGATTTCGAGTAGATGGGTTGAAAGATACAGATTTTTCTAGCTAAATATGGTCCTAAAGATGATGAATCTATCTTAATTGGTGGGTTAGGGTGTACTGAACTGATTTTCAATAGACTGTTTGAAAGATTCAGAATTTTCTGGCTGCTTTTGCTTCTGAAGATGATGGATTCAATCTGAAAAGATGGGTTTAGGCGTATTGAACTGATTTCAAATAGATAGGTGGAAAAATTAAGAATTTTCTAGCTACTTTTGCTCCTGAAGATGATGGATTCGATCTGAAATGATAGGTTAAGGTAAACTGAACTGATTTCGAGTAGATGGGTTGAAAGATACAGATTTTTCTAGCTAAATATGGTCCTAAAGATGATGAATTCTATCTTAATTGGTGGGTTAGGGTGTACTGAACTGATTTTCAATAGACTGTTTGAAAGATTCAGAATTTTCTGGCTGCTTTTGCTTCTGAAGATGATGGATTCAATCTGAAAAGATGGGTTTAGGCGTATTGAACTGATTTGAAATAGATAGGTGGAAAAATTAAGAATTTTCTAGCTACTTTTGCTCCTGAAGATGATAGATTCAATCTGAAATGATAGGTTAAGGTAAACTGAACTGATTTCGAGTAGATGGGTTGAAAGATACAGATTTTTCTAGCTAAATATGGTCCTAAAGATGATGAATTCTATCTTAATTGGTGGGTTAGGGTGTTCTGAACTGATTTTCAATAGACTGTTTGAAAGATTCAGAATTTTCTGGCTGCTTTTGCTTCTGAAGATGATGGTTTCAATCTGAAAAGATGGGTTTAGGCGTATTGAACTGATTTGAAATAGATAGGTGGAAAGATTAAGAATTTTCTGGCTACTAAATGCTCCTGAAGATGATGAATTCGATCTGAAATGATAGGTTAAGGTAAACTGAACTGATTTCGAGTAGATGGGTTGAAAGATACAGATTTTTCTAGCTAAATATGGTCCTAAAGATGATGAATTCTATCTTAATTGGTGGGTTAGGGTGTACTGAACTGATTTTCAATAGACTGTTTGAAAGATTCAGAATTTTCTGGCTTCTTTTGCTTCTGAAGGTGATGGATTCAATCTGAAAAGATAGTTTTTGGCGTATTGAACTGATTTGAAATAGATAGGTGGAAAGATTATGAATTTTCTTGCTACTTTTGCTCCTAAAGATGATGGATTCGATCTCAAATGCTAGGTTAAGGTAAACTAAACTGATTTCGAGTAGATGGGTTGAAAGATACAGATTTTTCTAGCTAAATATGGTCCCAAAGATGATGAATTCTATCTTAATTGGTGGGTTAGGGAGTACTGAACTGATTTTCAATAGACTGTTTGAAAGATTCAGAATTTTCTGGCTGCTTTTGCTTCTGAAGATGATGGATTCAATCTGAAAAGATGGGTTTAGGCGTATTGAACTGATTTGAAATAGATAGGTGGAAAGATTAAGAATTTTCTAGCTACTTTTGTTTTGCTCCTGAAGATGATAGATTCAATCTGAAATGATAGGTTAAGGTAAACTGAACTGATTTCGAGTAGATGGGTTGAAAGATACAGATTTTTCTAGCTAAATATGGTCCTAAAGATGATGAATTCTATCTTAATTGGTGGGTTAGGGTGTAATGAACTGATTTTCAATAGACTGTTTGAAAGATTCAGAATTTTCTGGCTGCTTTTGCTTCTGAAGATGATGGTTTCAATCTGAAAAGATGGGTTTAGGCGTATTGAACTGATTTGAAATAGATAGGTGGAAAGATTAAGAATTTTCTAGCTACTTTTTGCTCCTGAAGATGATGGATTCGATCTGAAATGATAGGTTAAGGTAAACTGAACTGATTTTTGGTAGATGGGTTGAAAGATACAGATTTTTCTAGCTAAATATGGTCCTAAAGATGATGAATTCTATCTTAATTGGTGGGTTAGGGTGTACTGAACTGATTTTCAATAGACTGTTTGAAAGATTCAGAATTTTCTGGCTGCTTTTGCTTCTGAAGATGATGGATTCAATCTGAAAAGATGGGTTTAGGCGTATTGAACTGATTTGAAATAGATAGGTGGAAAGATTAAGAATTTTCTGGCTACTAAATCCTCCTGAAGATGATGGATTCGATCTCAAATGATAGGTTAAGGTAAACTAAACTGATTTCGAGTAGATGGGTTGAAAGATACAGATTTTTCTAGCTAAATATGGTCCTAAAGATGTTGAATTCTATCTTAATTGGTGGGTTAGGGTGTACTGAACTGATTTTCAATAGACTGTTTGAACGATTCAGAATTTTCTGGCTGCTTTTGCTTCTGAAGATGATGGTTTCAATCTGAAAAGATGGGTTAAGGCGTATTGAACTGACTTCAAATAGATAGGTGGAAAGATTAAGAATTTTCTAGCTACTTTTGCTCCTGAAGATGATGGATTCGATCTGAAATGATAGGTTAAGGTAAACTGAACTGATTTTTGGTGGATGGGTTGAAAGATACAGATTTTTCTAGCTAAATATGGTCCTAAAGATGATGAATTCTATCTTAATTGGTGGGTTAGGGTGTACTGAACTGATTTTCAATAGACTGTTTGAAAGATTCAGAATTTTCTGGCTGCTTTTGCTTCTGAAGATGATGGTTTCAATCTGAAAAGATGGGTTAAGGCGTATTGAACTGACTTCAAATAGATAGGTGGAAAGATTAAGAATTTTCTAGCTACTTTTGCTCCTGAAGATGATGGATTCGATCTGAAATGATAGGTTAAGGTAAACTGAACTGATTTCGAGTAGATCGGTTGAAAGATACAGATTTTTCTAGCTAAATATGGTCCTAAAGATGATGAATTCTATCTTAATTGGTGGGTTAGGGTGTACTGAACTGATTTTCAATAGACTGTTTGAAAGATTCAGAATTTTCTGGCTGCTTGTGCTTCTGAAGATGATGGTTTCAATCCGAAAAGATGGGTTTAGGCGTATTGAACTGATTTGAAATAGATAGGTGGAAAGATTAAGAATTTTCTGGCTACTAAATGCTCCTGAAGATGATGGATTCGATCTGAAATGATAGGTTAAGGTAAACTGAACTGATTTCGAGTAGATGGGTTGAAAGATACAGATTTTTCTAGCTAAATATGGTCCTAAAGATGATGAATTCTATCTTAATTGGTGTGTTAGGGTGTACTGAACTGATTTTGAATAGACTGTTTGAAAGATTCAGGATTTTCTGGCTGCTTTTGCTTCTGAAGATGATGGATTCAATCTGAAAAGATGGGTTTAGGCGTATTGAACTGATTTGAAATAGATAGGTGGAAAGGTTAAGAATTTTCTGGCTACTAAATGCTCCTGAAGATGATGGATTCGATCTCAAATGATAGGTTAAGGTAATCTGAACTGATTTCGAGTAGATGGGTTGAAAGATACAGATTTTTCTAGCTAAATATGGTCCTAAAGATGATGAATTCTATCTTAATTGGTGGGTTAGGGTGTACTGAACTGATTTTCAATAGACTGTTTGAAAGATTCAGAATTTTCTGGCTGCTTTTGCTTCTGAAGATGATGCTTTCAATCTGAAAAGATGGGTTTAGGCGTATTGAACTGATTTGAAATAGATAGGTGGAAAGATTAAGAATTTTCTAGCTACTTTTTGCTCCTGAAGATGATGGATTCGATCTGAAATGATAGGTTAAGGTAAACTGAACTGATTTCGAGTAGATGGGTTGACAGATACAGATTTTTCTAGCTAAATATGGTCCTAAAGATGATGAATCTATCTTAATTGGTGGGTTAGGGTGTACTGAACTGATTTTCAATAGACTGTTTGAAAGATTCAGAATTTTCTGGCTGCTTTTGCTTCTGAAGATGATGGATTCAATCTGAAAAGATGGGTTTAGGCGTATTGAACTGATTTCAAATAGATAGGTGGAAAGATTAAGAATTTTCTAGCTACTTTTGCTCCTGAAGATGATGGATTCGATCTGAAATGATTGGTTAAGGTAAATTGAACTGATTTCGAGTAGATCGGTTGAAAGATACAGATTTTTCTAGCTAAATATGGTCCTAAAGATGATGAATTCTATCTTAATTGGTGGGTTAGGGTGTACTGAACTGATTTTCAATAGACTGTTTGAAAGATTCAGAATTTTCTGGCTGCTTTTGCTTCTGAAGATGATGGATTCAATCTGAAAAGATGGGTTTAGGCGTATTGAACTGATTTGAAATAGATAGGTGGAAAGATTGAGAATTTTCTGGCTACTAAATGCTCCTGAAGATGATGGATTCGATCTGAAATGATAGGTTAAGGTAAACTGAACTGATTTCGAGTAGATGGGTTGAAAGATACAGATTTTTCTAGCTAAATATGGTCCTAAAGATGATGAATCTATCTTAATTGGTGGGTTAGGGTGTACTGAACTGATTTTCAATAGACTGTTTGAAAGATTCAGAATTTTCTGGCTGCTTTTGCTTCTGAAGATGATGGATTCAATCTGAAAAGATGGGTTTAGGCGTATTGAACTGATTTCAAATAGATAGGTGGAAAAATTAAGAATTTTCTAGCTACTTTTGCTCCTGAAGATGATGGATTCGATCTGAAATGATAGGTTAAGGTAAACTGAACTGATTTCGAGTAGATGGGTTGAAAGATACAGATTTTTCTAGCTAAATATGGTCCTAAAGATGATGAATTCTATCTTAATTGGTGGGTTAGGGTGTACTGAACTGATTTTCAATAGACTGTTTGAAAGATTCAGAATTTTCTGGCTGCTTTTGCTTCTGAAGATGATGGATTCAATCTGAAAAGATGGGTTTAGGCGTATTGAACTGATTTGAAATAGATAGGTGGAAAAATTAAGAATTTTCTAGCTACTTTTGCTCCTGAAGATGATAGATTCAATCTGAAATGATAGGTTAAGGTAAACTGAACTGATTTCGAGTAGATGGGTTGAAAGATACAGATTTTTCTAGCTAAATATGGTCCTAAAGATGATGAATTCTATCTTAATTGGTGGGTTAGGGTGTTCTGAACTGATTTTCAATAGACTGTTTGAAAGATTCAGAATTTTCTGGCTGCTTTTGCTTCTGAAGATGATGCTTTCAATCTGAAAAGATGGGTTTAGGCGTATTGAACTGCTTTGAAATAGATAGGTGGAAAGATTAAGAATTTTCTAGCTACTTTTTGCTCCTGAAGAGGATGGATTCGATCTGAAATGATAGGTTAAGGTAAACTGAACTGATTTCGAGTAGATGGGTTGAAAGATACAGATTTTTCTAGCTAAATATGGTCCTAAAGATGATGAATTCTATCTTAATTGGTGGGTTAGGGTGTACTGAACTGATTTTCAATAGACTGTTTGAAAGATTCAGAATTTTCTGGTTGCTTTTGCTTCTGAAGATGATGGTTTCAATCTGAAAAGATGGGTTTAGGCGTATTGAACTGATTTGAAATAGATAGGTGGAAAGATTAAGAATTTTCTGGCTACTAAATGCTCCTGAAGATGATGAATTCGATCTGAAATGATAGGTTAAGGTAAACTGAACTGATTTCGAGTAGATGGGTTGAAAGATACAGATTTTTCTAGCTAAATATGGTCCTAAAGATGATGAATTCTATCTTAATTGGTGGGTTAGGGTGTACTGAACTGATTTTCAATAGACTGTTTGAAAGATTCAGAATTTTCTGGCTTCTTTTGCTTCTGAAGGTGATGGATTCAATCTGAAAAGATAGTTTTTGGCGTATTGAACTGATTTGAAATAGATAGGTGGAAAGATTAAGAATTTTCTTGCTACTTTTGCTCCTAAAGATGATGGATTCGATCTCAAATGCTAGGTTAAGGTAAACTAAACTGATTTCGAGTAGATGGGTTGAAAGATACAGATTTTTCTAGCTAAATATGGTCCCAAAGATGATGAATTCTATCTTAATTGGTGGGTTAGGGAGTACTGAACTGATTTTCAATAGACTGTTTGAAAGATTCAGAATTTTCTGGCTGCTTTTGCTTCTGAAGATGATGGATTCAATCTGAAAAGATGGGTTTAGGCGTATTGAACTGATTTGAAATAGATAGGTGGAAAGATTAAGAATTTTCTAGCTACTTTTGCTCCTGAAGATGATAGATTCAATCTGAAATGATAGGTTAAGGTAAACTGAACTGATTTCGAGTAGATGGGTTGAAAGATACAGATTTTTCTAGCTAAATATGGTCCTAAAGATGATGAATTCTATCTTAATTGGTGGGTTAGGGTGTAATGAACTGATTTTCAATAGACTGTTTGAAAGATTCAGAATTTTCTGGCTGCTTTTGCTTCTGAAGATGATGGTTTCAATCTGAAAAGATGGGTTTAGGCGTATTGAACTGATTTGAAATAGATAGGTGGAAAGATTAAGAATTTTCTAGCTACTTTTGCTCCTGAAGATGATAGATTCGATCTGAAATGATAGGTTAAGGTAAACTGAACTGATTTCGAGTAGATGGGTTGAAAGATACAGATTTTTCTAGCTAAATATGGTCCTAAAGATGATGAATTCTATCTTAATTGGTGGGTTAGGGTGTACTGAACTGATTTTCAATAGACTGTTTGAAAGATTCAGAATTTTCTGGCTTCTTTTGCTTCTGAAGATGATGGATTCAATCTGAAAAGATGGGTTTAGGCGTATTGAACTGATTTGAAATAGATAGGTGGAAAGATTAAGAATTTTCTGGCTACTAAATGCTCCTGAAGATGATGAATTCGATCTGAAATGATAGGTTAAGGTAAACTGAACTGATTTCGAGTAGATGGGTTGAAAGATACAGATTTTCCTAGCTAAATATGGTCCTAAAGATGATGAATTCTATCTTAATTGGTGGGTTAGGGTGTACTGAACTGATTTTCAATAGACTGTTTGAAAGATTCAGAATTTTCTGGCTGCTTTTGCTTCTGAAGATGATGAATTCAATCTGAAAAGATGGGTTTAGGCGTATTGAACTGATTTGAAATAGATAGGTGGAAAGATTGAGAATTTTCTGGCTACTAAATGCTCCTGAAGATGATGGATTCGATCTGAAATGATAGGTTAAGGTAAACTGAACTGATTTCGAGTAGATGGGTTGAAAGATACAGATTTTTCTAGCTAAATATGGTCCTAAAGATGATGAATCTATCTTAATTGGTGGGTTAGGGTGTACTGAACTGATTTTCAATAGACTGTTTGAAAGATTCAGAATTTTCTGGCTGCTTTTGCTTCTGAAGATGATGGATTCAATCTGAAAAGATGGGTTTAGGCGTATTGAACTGATTTCAAATAGATAGGTGGAAAGATTAAGAATTTTCTAGCTACTTTTGCTCCTGAAGATGATGGATTCGATCTGAAATGATTGGTTAAGGTAAATTGAACTGATTTCGAGTAGATCGGTTGAAAGATACAGATTTTTCTAGCTAAATATGGTCCTAAAGATGATGAATTCTATCTTAATTGGTGGGTTAGGGTGTACTGAACTGATTTTCAATAGACTGTTTGAAAGATTCAGAATTTTCTGGCTGCTTTTGCTTCTGAAGATGATGGATTCAATCTGAAAAGATGGGTTTAGGCGTATTGAACTGATTTGAAATAGATAGGTGGAAAGATTGAGAATTTTCTGGCTACTAAATGCTCCTGAAGATGATGGATTCGATCTGAAATGATAGGTTAAGGTAAACTGAACTGATTTCGAGTAGATGGGTTGAAAGATACAGATTTTTCTAGCTAAATATGGTCCTAAAGATGATGAATCTATCTTAATTGGTGGGTTAGGGTGTACTGAACTGATTTTCAATAGACTGTTTGAAAGATTCAGAATTTTCTGGCTGCTTTTGCTTCTGAAGATGATGGATTCAATCTGAAAAGATGGGTTTAGGCGTATTGAACTGATTTCAAATAGATAGGTGGAAAGATTAAGAATTTTCTAGCTACTTTTGCTCCTGAAGATGATGGATTCGATCTGAAATGATTGGTTAAGGTAAAGTGAACTGATTTCGAGTAGATCGGTTGAAAGATACAGATTTTTCTAGCTAAATATGGTCCTAAAGATGATGAATTCTATCTTAATTGGTGGGTTAGGGTGTACTGAACTGATTTTCAATAGACTGTTTGAAAGATTCAGGATTTTCTGGCTGCTTTTGCTTCTGAAGATGATGGATTCAATCTGAAAAGATGGGTTTAGGCGTATTGAACTGATTTGAAATAGATAGGTGGAAAGATTAAGAATTTTCTGGCTACTAAATGCTCCTGAAGATGATGGATTCGATCTGAAATGATAGGTTAAGGTAAACTGAACTGATTTCGAGTAGATGGGTTGAAAGATACAGATTTTTCTAGCTAAATATGGTCCTAAAGATGATGAATTCTATCTTAATTGGTGGGTTAGGGTGTACTGAACTGATTTTCAATAGACTGTTTGAAAGATTCAGAATTTTCTGGCTGCTTTTGCTTCTGAAGATGATGGATTCAATCTGAAAAATGGGTTTAGGCGTATTGAACTGATTTGAAATAGATAGGTGGAAAAATTAAGAATTTTCTAGCTACTTTTGCTCCTGAAGATGATAGATTCAATCTGAAATGATAGGTTAAGGTAAACTGAACTGATTTCGAGTAGATGGGTTGAAAGATACAGATTTTTCTAGCTAAATATGGTCCTAAAGATGATGAATTCTATCTTAATTGGTGGGTTAGGGTGTACTGAACTGATTTTCAATAGACTGTTTGAAAGATTCAGAATTTTCTGGCTGCTTTTGCTTCTGAAGATGATGCTTTCAATCTGAAAAGATGGGTTTAGGCGTATTGAACTGCTTTGAAATAGATAGGTGGAAAGATTAAGAATTTTCTAGCTACTTTTTGCTCCTGAAGAGGATGGATTCGATCTGAAATGATAGGTTAAGGTAAACTGAACTGATTTCGAGTAGATGGGTTGAAAGATACAGATTTTTCTAGCTAAATATGGTCCTAAAGATGATGAATTCTATCTTAATTGGTGGGTTAGGGTGTACTGAACTGATTTTCAATAGACTGTTTGAAAGATTCAGAATTTTCTGGCTGCTTTTGCTTCTGAAGATGATGGATTCAATCTGAAAAGATGGGTTTAGGCGTATTGAACTGATTTGAAATAGATAGGTGGAAAGATTAAGAATTTTCTGGCTACTAAATGCTCCTGAAGATGATGAATTCGATCTGAAATGATAGGTTAAGGTAAACTGAACTGATTTCGAGTAGATGGGTTGAAAGATACAGATTTTTCTAGCTAAATATGGTCCTAAAGATGATGAATTCTATCTTAATTGGTGGGTTAGGGTGTACTGAACTGATTTTCAATAGACTGTTTGAAAGATTCAGAATTTTCTGGCTGCTTTTGCTTCTGAAGGTGATGGATTCAATCTGAAAAGATAGTTTTTGGCGTATTGAACTGATTTGAAATAGATAGGTGGAAAGATTAAGAATTTTCTTGCTACTTTTGCTCCTAAAGATGATGGATTCGATCTCAAATGCTAGGTTAAGGTAAACTAAACTGATTTCGAGTAGATGGGTTGAAAGATACAGATTTTTCTAGCTAAATATGGTCCTAAAGATGATGAATTCTATCTTAATTGGTGGGTTAGGTTGTACTGAACTGATTTTCAATAGACTGTTTGAAAGATTCAGAATTTTCTGGCTTCTTTTGCTTCTGAAGATGATGGATTCAATCTGAAAAGATGGGTTTAGGCGTATTGAACTGATTTGAAATAGATAGGTGGAAAGATTAAGAATTTTCTGGCTACTAAATGCTCCTGAAGATGATGAATTCGATCTGAAATGATAGGTTAAGGTAAACTGAACTGATTTCGAGTAGATGGGTTGAAAGATACAGATTTTTCTAGCTAAATATGGTCCTAAAGATGATGAATTCTATCTTAATTGGTGGGTTAGGGAGTACTGAACTGATTTTCAATAGACTGTTTGAAAGATTCAGAATTTTCTGGCTGCTTTTGCTTCTGAAGATGATGGATTCAATCTGAAAAGATGGGTTTAGGCGTATTGAACTGATTTGAAATAGATAGGTGGAAAGATTAAGAATTTTCTGGCTACTAAATGCTCCTGAAGATGATGAATTCGATCTGAAATGATAGGTTAAGGTAAACTGAACTGATTTCGAGTAGATGGGTTGAAAGATACAGATTTTTCTAGCTAAATATGGTCCTAAAGATGATGAATTCTATCTTAATTGGTGGGTTAGGGAGTACTGAACTGATTTTCAATAGACTGTTTGAAAGATTCAGAATTTTCTGGCTGCTTTTGCTTCTGAAGATGATGGATTCGATCTGAAATGATAGGTTAAGGTAAACTGAACTGATTTCGAGTAGATCGGTTGAAAGATACAGATTTTTCTAGCTAAATATGGTCCTAAAGATGATGAATTCTATCTTAATTGGTGGGTTTGGGTGTACTGAACTGATTTTCAATAGACTGTTTGAAAGATTCAGAATTTTCTGGCTGCTTTTGCTTCTGAAGATGATGGATTCAATCTGAAAAGATGGGTTTAGGCGTATTGAACTGATTTGAAATAGATAGGTGGAAAGATTAAGAATTTTCTAGCTACTTTTTGCTCCTGAAGATGATGGATTCGATCTGAAATGATAGGTTAAGGTAAACTGAACTGATTTCGAGTAGATGGGTTGAAAGATACAGATTTTTCTAGCTAAATATGGTCCTAAAGATGATGAATCTATCTTAATTGGTGGGTTAGGGTGTACTGAACTGATTTTCAATAGACTGTTTGAAAGATTCAGAATTTTCTGGCTGCTTTTGCTTCTGAAGATGATGCTTTCAATCTGAAAAGATGGGTTTAGGCGTATTGAACTGCTTTGAAATAGATAGGTGGAAAGATTAAGAATTTTCTAGCTACTTTTTGCTCCTGAAGAGGATGGATTCGATCTGAAATGATAGGTTAAGGTAAACTGAACTGATTTCGAGTAGATGGGTTGAAAGATACAGATTTTTCTAGCTAAATATGGTCCTAAAGATGATGAATTCTATCTTAATTGGTGGGTTAGGGTGTACTGAACTGATTTTCAATAGACTGTTTGAAAGATTCAGAATTTTCTGGCTGCTTTTGCTTCTGAAGATGATGGATTCAATCTGAAAAGATGGGTTTAGGCGTATTGAACTGATTTGAAATAGATAGGTGGAAAGATTAAGAATTTTCTGGCTACTAAATGCTCCTGAAGATGATGAATTCGATCTGAAATGATAGGTTAAGGTAAACTGAACTGATTTCGAGTAGATGGGTTGAAAGATACAGATTTTTCTAGCTAAATATGGTCCTAAAGATGATGAATTCTATCTTAATTGGTGGGTTAGGGTGTACTGAACTGATTTTCAATAGACTGTTTGAAAGATTCAGAATTTTCTGGCTTCTTTTGCTTCTGAAGGTGATGGATTCAATCTATAAAAGATAGTTTTTGGCGTATTGAACTGATTTGAAATAGATAGGTGGAAAGATTAAGAATTTTCTTGCTACTTTTGCTCCTAAAGATGATGGATTCGATCTCAAATGCTAGGTTAAGGTAAACTAAACTGATTTCGAGTAGATGGGTTGAAAGATACAGATTTTTCTAGCTAAATATGGTCCCAAAGATGATGAATTCTATCTTAATTGGTGGGTTAGGGAGTACTGAACTGATTTTCAATAGACTGTTTGAAAGATTCAGAATTTTCTGGCTGCTTTTGCTTCTGAAGATGATGGATTCAATCTGAAAAGATGGGTTTAGGCGTATTGAACTGATTTGAAATAGATAGGTGGAAAGATTAAGAATTTTCTGGCTACTACATGCTCCTGAAGATGATGGATTCGATCTGAAATGATAGGTTAAGGTAAACTGAACTGATTTCGAGTAGATGGGTTGAAAGATACAGATTTTTCTAGCTAAATATGGTCCTAAAGATGATGAATTCTATCTTAATTGGTGGGTTAGGGTGTACTGAACTGATTTTCAATAGACTGTTTGAAAGATTCAGAATTTTCTGGCTTCTTTTGCTTCTGAAGATGATGGATTCAATCTGAAAAGATGGGTTTAGGCGTATTGAACTGATTTGAAATAGATAGGTGGAAAGATTAAGAATTTTCTGGCTACTAAATGCTCCTGAAGATGATGAATTCGATCTGAAATGATAGGTTAAGGTAAACTGAACTGATTTCGAGTAGATGGGTTGAAAGATACAGATTTTTCTAGCTAAATATGGTCCTAAAGATGATGAATTCTATCTTAATTGGTGGGTTAGGGAGTACTGAACTGATTTTCAATAGACTGTTTGAAAGATTCAGAATTTTCTGGCTTCTTTTGCTTCTGAAGATGATGGATTCAATCTGAAAAGATGGGTTTAGGCGTATTGAACTGATTTGAAATAGATAGGTGGAAAGATTAAGAATTTTCTGGCTACTAAATGCTCCTGAAGATGATGAATTCGATCTGAAATGATAGGTTAAGGTAAACTGAACTGATTTCGAGTAGATGGGTTGAAAGATACAGATTTTTCTAGCTAAATATGGTCCTAAAGATGATGAATTCTATCTTAATTGGTGGGTTAGGGAGTACTGAACTGATTTTCAATAGACTGTTTGAAAGATTCAGAATTTTCTGGCTGCTTTTGCTTCTGAAGATGATGGATTCGATCTCAAATGATAGGTTAAGGTAAACTGAACTGATTTCGAGTAGATCGGTTGAAAGATACAGATTTTTCTAGCTAAATATGGTCCTAAAGATGATGAATTCTATCTTAATTGGTGGGTTAGGGTGTACTGAACTGATTTTCAATAGACTGTTTGAAAGATTCAGAATTTTCTGGCTGCTTTTGCTTCTGAAGATGATGCTTTCAATCCGAAAAGATGGGTTTAGGCGTATTGAACTGATTTGAAATAGATAGGTGGAAAGATTAAGAATTTTCTGGCTACTAAATGCTCCTGAAGATGATGAATTCGATCTGAAATGATAGGTTAAGGTAAACTGAACTGATTTCGAGTAGATGGGTTGAAAGATACAGATTTTTCTAGCTAAATATGGTCCTAAAGATGATGAATTCTATCTTAATTGGTGGGTTAGGGAGTACTGAACTGATTTTCAATAGACTGTTTGAAAGATTCAGAATTTTCTGGCTGCTTTTGCTTCTGAAGATGATGGATTCGATCTCAAATGATAGGTTAAGGTAAACTGAACTGATTTCGAGTAGATCGGTTGAAAGATACAGATTTTTCTAGCTAAATATGGTCCTAAAGATGATGAATTCTATCTTAATTGGTGGGTTAGGGTGTACTGAACTGATTTTCAATAGACTGTTTGAAAGATTCAGAATTTTCTGGCTGCTTTTGCTTCTGAAGATGATGCTTTCAATCCGAAAAGATGGGTTTAGGCGTATTGAACTGATTTGAAATAGATAGGTGGAAAGATTAAGAATTTTCTGGCTACTAAATGCTCCTGAAGATGATGGATTCGATCTGAAATGATAGGTTAAGGTAAACTGAACTGATTTCGAGTAGATGGGTTGAAAGATACAGATTTTTCTAGCTAAATATGGTCCTAAAGATGATGAATTCTATCTTAATTGGTGTGTTAGGGTGTACTGAACTGATTTTGAATAGACTGTTTGAAAGATTCAGGATTTTCTGGCTGCTTTTGCTTCTGAAGATGATGGATTCAATCTGAAAAGATGGGTTTAGGCATATTGAACTGATTTGAAATAGATAGGTGGAAAGATTAAGAATTTTCTAGCTACTTTTTGCTCCTGAAGATGATGGATTCGATCTGAAATGATTGGTTAAGGTAAATTGAACTGATTTCGAGTAGATCGGTTGAAAGATACAGATTTTTCTAGCTAAATATGGTCCTAAAGATGATGAATTCTATCTTAATTGGTGGGTTAGGGTGTACTGAACTGATTTTCAATAGACTGTTTGAAAGATTCAGAATTTTCTGGCTGCTTTTGCTTCTGAAGATGATGGATTCAATCTGAAAAGATGGGTTTAGGCGTATTGAACTGATTTGAAATAGATAGGTGGAAAGATTAAGAATTTTCTGGCTACTAAATGCTCCTGAAGATGATGGATTCGATCTGAAATGATAGGTTAAGGTAAACTGAACTGATTTCGAGTAGATGGGTTGAAAGATACAGATTTTTCTAGCTAAATATGGTCCTAAAGATGATGAATCTATCTTAATTGGTGGGTTAGGGTGTACTGAACTGATTTTCAATAGACTGTTTGAAAGATTCAGAATTTTCTGGCTGCTTTTGCTTCTGAAGATGATGGATTCAATCTGAAAAGATGGGTTTAGGCGTATTGAACTGATTTCAAATAGATAGGTGGAAAGATTAAGAATTTTCTAGCTACTTTTGCTCCTGAAGATGATGGATTCGATCTGAAATGATTGGTTAAGGTAAAGTGAACTGATTTCGAGTAGATCGGTTGAAAGATACAGATTTTTCTAGCTAAATATGGTCCTAAAGATGATGAATTCTATCTTAATTGGTGGGTTAGGGTGTACTGAACTGATTTTCAATAGACTGTTTGAAAGATTCAGGATTTTCTGGCTGCTTTTGCTTCTGAAGATGATGGATTCAATCTGAAAAGATGGGTTTAGGCGTATTGAACTGATTTGAAATAGATAGGTGGAAAGATTAAGAATTTTCTGGCTACTAAATGCTCCTGAAGATGATGGATTCGATCTGAAATGATAGGTTAAGGTAAACTGAACTGATTTCGAGTAGATGGGTTGAAAGATACAGATTTTTCTAGCTAAATATGGTCCTAAAGATGATGAATTCTATCTTAATTGGTGGGTTAGGGTGTACTGAACTGATTTTCAATAGACTGTTTGAAAGATTCAGAATTTTCTGGCTGCTTTTGCTTCTGAAGATGATGGATTCAATCTGAAAAGATGGGTTTAGGCGTATTGAACTGATTTGAAATAGATAGGTGGAAAAATTAAGAATTTTCTAGCTACTTTTGCTCCTGAAGATGATAGATTCAATCTGAAATGATAGGTTAAGGTAAACTGAACTGATTTCGAGTAGATGGGTTGAAAGATACAGATTTTTCTAGCTAAATATGGTCCTAAAGATGATGAATTCTATCTTAATTGGTGGGTTAGGGTGTACTGAACTGATTTTCAATAGACTGTTTGAAAGATTCAGAATTTTCTGGCTGCTTTTGCTTCTGAAGATGATGCTTTCAATCTGAAAAGATGGGTTTAGGCGTATTGAACTGCTTTGAAATAGATAGGTGGAAAGATTAAGAATTTTCTAGCTACTTTTTGCTCCTGAAGAGGATGGATTCGATCTGAAATGATAGGTTAAGGTAAACTGAACTGATTTCGAGTAGATGGGTTGAAAGATACAGATTTTTCTAGCTAAATATGGTCCTAAAGATGATGAATTCTATCTTAATTGGTGGGTTAGGGTGTACTGAACTGATTTTCAATAGACTGTTTGAAAGATTCAGAATTTTCTGGCTGCTTTTGCTTCTGAAGATGATGGTTTCAATCTGAAAAGATGGGTTTAGGCGTATTGAACTGATTTGAAATAGATAGGTGGAAAGATTAAGAATTTTCTGGCTACTAAATGCTCCTGAAGATGATGAATTCGATCTGAAATGATAGGTTAAGGTAAACTGAACTGATTTCGAGTAGATGGGTTGAAAGATACAGATTTTTCTAGCTAAATATGGTCCTAAAGATGATGAATTCTATCTTAATTGGTGGGTTAGGGTGTACTGAACTGATTTTCAATAGACTGTTTGAAAGATTCAGAATTTTCTGGCTTCTTTTGCTTCTGAAGGTGATGGATTCAATCTGAAAAGATAGTTTTTGGCGTATTGAACTGATTTGAAATAGATAGGTGGAAAGATTAAGAATTTTCTTACTACTTTTGCTCCTAAAGATGATGGATTCGATCTCAAATGCTAGGTTAAGGTAAACTAAACTGATTTCGAGTAGATGGGTTGAAAGATACAGATTTTTCTAGCTAAATATGGTCCCAAAGATGATGAATTCTATCTTAATTGGTGGGTTAGGGAGTACTGAACTGATTTTCAATAGACTGTTTGAAAGATTCAGAATTTTCTGGCTGCTTTTGCTTCTGAAGATGATGGATTCAATCTGAAAAGATAGTTTTTGGCGTATTGAACTGATTTGAAATAGATAGGTGGAAAGATTAAGAATTTTCTTGCTACTTTTGCTCCTAAAGATGATGGATTCGATCTCAAATGCTAGGTTAAGGTAAACTAAACTGATTTCGAGTAGATGGGTTGAAAGATACAGATTTTTCTAGCTAAATATGGTCCCAAAGATGATGAATTCTATCTTAATTGGTGGGTTAGGGTGTACTGAACTGATTTTGAATAGACTGTTTGAAAGATTCAGAATTTTCTGGCTGCTTTTGCTTCTGAAGATGATGGATTCAATCTGAAAAGATGGGTTTAGGCGTATTGAACTGATTTGAAATAGATAGGTGGAAAGTTTAAGAATTTTCTGGCTACTAAATGCTCCTGAAGATGATGGATTCGATCTCAAATGATAGGTTAAGGTAAACTGAACTGATTTCGAGTAGATGGGTTGAAAGATACAGATTTTTCTAGCTAAATATGGTCCTAAAGATGATGAATTCTATCTTAATTGGTGGGTTAGGGTGTACTGAACTGATTTTCAATAGACTGTTTGAAAGACTCAGAATTTTCTGGCTTCTTTTGCTTCTGAAGATGATGGATTCAATCTGAAAAGATGGGTTTAGGCGTATTGAACTGATTTGAAATAGATAGGTGGAAAGATTAAGAATTTTCTGGCTACTAAATGCTCCTGAAGATGATGGATTCGATCTGAAATGATAGGTTAAGGTAAACTAAACTGATGTCGAGTAGATGGGTTGAAAGATACAGATTTTTCTAGCTAAATATGGTCCTAAAGATGATGAATTCTATCTTAATTGGTGGGTTAGGGTGTACTGAACTGATTTTCAATAGACTGTTTGAAAGATTCAGAATTTTCTGGCTGCTTTTGCTTCTGAAGATGATGCTTTCAATCTGAAAAGATGGGTTTAGGCGTATTGAACTGCTTTGAAATAGATAGGTGAAAAGATTAAGAATTTTCTAGCTACTTTTTGCTCCTGAAGAGGATGGATTCGATCTGAAATGATAGGTTAAGGTAAACTGAACTGATTTCGAGTAGATGGGTTGAAAGATACAGATTTTTCTAGCTAAATATGGTCCTAAAGATGATGAATTCTATCTTAATTGGTGGGTTAGGGTGTACTGAACTGATTTTCAATAGACTGTTTGAAAGATTCAGAATTTTCTGGCTGCTTTTGCTTCTGAAGATGATGGTTTCAATCTGAAAAGATGGGTTTAGGCGTATTGAACTGATTTGAAATAGATAGGTGGAAAGATTAAGAATTTTCTGGCTACTAAATGCTCCTGAAGATGATGAATTCGATCTGAAATGATAGGTTAAGGTAAACTGAACTGATTTCGAGTAGATGGGTTGAAAGATACAGATTTTTCTAGCTAAATATGGTCCTAAAGATGATGAATTCTATCTTAATTGGTGGGTTAGGGTGTACTGAACTGATTTTCAATAGACTGTTTGAAAGATTCAGAATTTTCTGGCTTCTTTTGCTTCTGAAGGTGATGGATTCAATCTGAAAAGATAGTTTTTGGCGTATTGAACTGATTTGAAATAGATAGGTGGAAAGATTAAGAATTTTCTTGCTACTTTTGCTCCTAAAGATGATGGATTCGATCTCAAATGCTAGGTTAAGGTAAACTAAACTGATTTCGAGTAGATGGGTTGAAAGATACAGATTTTTCTAGCTAAATATGGTCCCAAAGATGATGAATTCTATCTTAATTGGTGGGTTAGGGAGTACTGAACTGATTTTCAATAGACTGTTTGAAAGATTCAGAATTTTCTGGCTGCTTTTGCTTCTGAAGATGATGGATTCAATCTGAAAAGATGGGTTTAGGCGTATTGAACTGATTTGAAATAGATAGGTGGAAAGATTAAGAATTTTCTAGCTACTTTTGCTCCTGAAGATGATAGATTCAATCTGAAATGATAGGTTAAGGTAAACTGAACTGATTTCGAGTAGATGGGTTGAAAGATACAGATTTTTCTAGCTAAATATGGTCCTAAAGATGATGAATTCTATCTTAATTGGTGGGTTAGGGTGTAATGAACTGATTTTCAATAGACTGTTTGAAAGATTCAGAATTTTCTGGCTGCTTTTGCTTCTGAAGATGATGGTTTCAATCTGAAAAGATGGGTTTAGGCGTATTGAACTGATTTGAAATAGATAGGTGGAAAGATTAAGAATTTTCTAGCTACTTTTGCTCCTGAAGATGATAGATTCGATCTGAAATGATAGGTTAAGGTAAACTCAACTGATTTCGAGTAGATGGGTTGAAAGATACAGATTTTTCTAGCTAAATATGGTCCTAAAGATGATGAATTCTATCTTAATTGGTGGGTTAGGGTGTACTGAACTGATTTTCAATAGACTGTTTGAAAGACTCAGAATTTTCTGGCTTCTTTTGCTTCTGAAGATGATGGATTCAATCTGAAAAGATGGGTTTAGGCGTATTGAACTGATTTGAAATAGATAGGTGGAAAGATTAAGAATTTTCTGGCTACTAAATGCTCCTGAAGATGATGGATTCGATCTGAAATGATAGGTTAAGGTAAACTAAACTGATGTCGAGTAGATGGGTTGAAAGATACAGATTTTTCTAGCTAAATATGGTCCTAAAGATGATGAATTCTATCTTAATTGGTGGGTTAGGGTGTACTGAACTGATTTTCAATAGACTGTTTGAAAGATTCAGAATTTTCTGGCTGCTTTTGCTTCTGAAGATGATGGTTTCAATCTGAAAAGATGGGTTTAGGCGTATTGAACTGATTTGAAATAGATAGGTGGAAATATTAAGAATTTTCTGGCTACTAAATGCTCCTGAAGATGATGAATTCGATCTGAAATGATAGGTTAAGGTAAACTGAACTGATTTCGAGTAGATGGGTTGAAAGATACAGATTTTTCTAGCTAAATATGGTCCTAAAGATGATGAATTCTATCTTAATTGGTGGGTTAGGGAGTACTGAACTGATTTTCAATAGACTGTTTGAAAGATTCAGAATTTTCTGGCTGCTTTTGCTTCTGAAGATGATGGATTCAATCTGAAAAGATGGGTTTAGGCGTATTGAACTGATTTCAAATAGATAGGTGGAAAGATTACGAATTTTCTAGCTACTTTTGCTCCTGAAGATGATAGATTCAATCTGAAATGATAGGTTAAGGTAAACTGAACTGATTTCGAGTTGATGGGTTGAAAGATACAGATTTTTCTAGCTAAATATGGTCCTAAAGATGATGAATTCTATCTTAATTGGTGGGTTAGGGTGTACTGAACTGATTTTCAATAGACTGTTTGAAAGATTCAGAATTTTCTGGCTGCTTTTGCTTCTGAAGATGATGCTTTCAATCTGAAAAGATGGGTTTAGGCGTATTGAACTGATTTGAAATAGATAGGTGGAAAGATTAATAATTTTCTAGCTACTTTTTGCTCCTGAAGATGATGGATTCGATCTGAAATGATAGGTTAAGGTAAACTGAACTGATTTCGAGTAGATCGGTTGAAAGATACAGATTTTTCTAGCTAAATATGGTCCTAAAGATGATGAATTCTATCTTAATTGGTGGGTTAGGGTGTACTGAACTGATTTTGAATAGACTGTTTGAAAGATTCAGAATTTTCTGGCTGCTTTTGCTTCTGAAGATGATGGATTCAATCTGAAAAGATGGGTTTAGGCGTATTGAACTGATTTGAAATAGATAGGTGGAAAGTTTAAGAATTTTCTGGCTACTAAATGCTCCTGAAGATGATGGATTCGATCTCAAATGATAGGTTAAGGTAAACTGAACTGATTTCGAGTAGATGGGTTGAAAGATACAGATTTTTCTAGCTAAATATGGTCCTAAAGATGATGAATCTATCTTAATTGGTGGGTTAGGGTGTACTGAACTGATTTTCAATAGACTGTTTGAAAGATTCAGAATTTTCTGGCTGCTTTTGCTTCTGAAGATGATGGATTCAATCTGAAAAGATGGGTTTAGGCGTATTGAACTGATTTCAAATAGATAGGTGGAAAGATTAAGAATTTTCTAGCTACTTTTGCTCCTGAAGATGATGGATTCGATCTGAAATGATTGGTTAAGGTAAAGTGAACTGATTTCGAGTAGATCGGTTGAAAGATACAGATTTTTCTAGCTAAATATGGTCCTAAAGATGATGAATTCTATCTTAATTGGTGGGTTAGGGTGTACTGAACTGATTTTCAATAGACTGTTTGAAAGATTCAGGATTTTCTGGCTGCTTTTGCTTCTGAAGATGATGGATTCAATCTGAAAAGATGGGTTTAGGCGTATTGAACTGATTTCAAATAGATAGGTGGAAAGATTAAGAATTTTCTAGCTACTTTTGCTCCTGAAGATGATGGATTCGATCTGAAATGATTGGTTAAGGTAAAGTGAACTGATTTCGAGTAGATCGGTTGAAAGATACAGATTTTTCTAGCTAAATATGGTCCTAAAGATGATGAATTCTATCTTAATTGGTGGGTTAGGGTGTACTGAACTGATTTTCAATAGACTGTTTGAAAGATTCAGGATTTTCTGGCTGCTTTTGCTTCTGAAGATGATGGATTCAATCTGAAAAGATGGGTTTAGGCGTATTGAACTGATTTGAAATAGATAGGTGGAAAGATTAAGAATTTTCTGGCTACTAAATGCTCCTGAAGATGATGAATTCGATCTGAAATGATAGGTTAAGGTAAACTGAACTGATTTCGAGTAGATGGGTTGAAAGATACAGATTTTTCTAGCTAAATATGGTCCTAAAGATGATGAATTCTATCTTAATTGGTGGGTTAGGGTGTACTGAACTGATTTTCAATAGACTGTTTGAAAGATTCAGAATTTTCTGGCTTCTTTTGCTTCTGAAGGTGATGGATTCAATCTGAAAAGATAGTTTTTGGCGTATTGAACTGATTTGAAATAGATAGGTGGAAAGATTAAGAATTTTCTTGCTACTTTTGCTCCTAAAGATGATGGATTCGATCTCAAATGCTAGGTTAAGGTAAACTAAACTGATTTCGAGTAGATGGGTTGAAAGATACAGATTTTTCTAGCTAAATATGGTCCCAAAGATGATGAATTCTATCTTAATTGGTGGGTTAGGGAGTACTGAACTGATTTTCAATAGACTGTTTGAAAGATTCAGAATTTTCTGGCTGCTTTTGCTTCTGAAGATGATGGATTCAATCTGAAAAGATGGGTTTAGGCGTATTGAACTGATTTGAAATAGATAGGTGGAAAGATTAAGAATTTTCTAGCTACTTTTGCTCCTGAAGATGATAGATTCAATCTGAAATGATAGGTTAAGGTAAACTGAACTGATTTCGAGTAGATGGGTTGAAAGATACAGATTTTTCTAGCTAAATATGGTCCTAAAGATGATGAATTCTATCTTAATTGGTGGGTTAGGGTGTAATGAACTGATTTTCAATAGACTGTTTGAAAGATTCAGAATTTTCTGGCTGCTTTTGCTTCTGAAGATGATGGTTTCAATCTGAAAAGATGGGTTTAGGCGTATTGAACTGATTTGAAATAGATAGGTGGAAAGATTAAGAATTTTCTAGCTACTTTTGCTCCTGAAGATGATAGATTCGATCTGAAATGATAGGTTAAGGTAAACTGAACTGATTTCGAGTAGATGGGTTGAAAGATACAGATTTTTCTAGCTAAATATGGTCCTAAAGATGATGAATTCTATCTTAATTGGTGGGTTAGGGTGTACTGAACTGATTTTCAATAGACTGTTTGAAAGACTCAGAATTTTCTGGCTTCTTTTGCTTCTGAAGATGATGGATTCAATCTGAAAAGATGGGTTTAGGCGTATTGAACTGATTTGAAATAGATAGGTGGAAAGATTAAGAATTTTCTGGCTACTAAATGCTCCTGAAGATGATGGATTCGATCTGAAATGATAGGTTAAGGTAAACTAAACTGATGTCGAGTAGATGGGTTGAAAGATACAGATTTTTCTAGCTAAATATGGTCCTAAAGATGATGAATTCTATCTTAATTGGTGGGTTAGGGTGTACTGAACTGATTTTCAATAGACTGTTTGAAAGATTCAGAATTTTCTGGCTGCTTTTGCTTCTGAAGATGATGGTTTCAATCTGAAAAGATGGGTTTAGGCGTATTGAACTGATTTGAAATAGATAGGTGGAAATATTAAGAATTTTCTGGCTACTAAATGCTCCTGAAGATGATGAATTCGATCTGAAATGATAGGTTAAGGTAAACTGAACTGATTTCGAGTAGATGGGTTGAAAGATACAGATTTTTCTAGCTAAATATGGTCCTAAAGATGATGAATTCTATCTTAATTGGTGGGTTAGGGAGTACTGAACTGATTTTCAATAGACTGTTTGAAAGATTCAGAATTTTCTGGCTGCTTTTGCTTCTGAAGATGATGGATTCAATCTGAAAAGATGGGTTTAGGCGTATTGAACTGATTTCAAATAGATAGGTGGAAAGATTACGAATTTTCTAGCTACTTTTGCTCCTGAAGATGATAGATTCAATCTGAAATGATAGGTTAAGGTAAACTGAACTGATTTCGAGTTGATGGGTTGAAAGATACAGATTTTTCTAGCTAAATATGGTCCTAAAGATGATGAATTCTATCTTAATTGGTGGGTTAGGGTGTACTGAACTGATTTTCAATAGACTGTTTGAAAGATTCAGAATTTTCTGGCTGCTTTTGCTTCTGAAGATGATGCTTTCAATCTGAAAAGATGGGTTTAGGCGTATTGAACTGATTTGAAATAGATAGGTGGAAAGATTAAGAATTTTCTAGCTACTTTTTGCTCCTGAAGATGATGGATTCGATCTGAAATGATAGGTTAAGGTAAACTGAACTGATTTCGAGTAGATCGGTTGAAAGATACAGATTTTTCTAGCTAAATATGGTCCTAAAGATGATGAATTCTATCTTAATTGGTGGGTTAGGGTGTACTGAACTGATTTTGAATAGACTGTTTGAAAGATTCAGAATTTTCTGGCTGCTTTTGCTTCTGAAGATGATGGATTCAATCTGAAAAGATGGGTTTAGGCGTATTGAACTGATTTGAAATAGATAGGTGGAAAGTTTAAGAATTTTCTGGCTACTAAATGCTCCTGAAGATGATGGATTCGATCTCAAATGATAGGTTAAGGTAAACTGAACTGATTTCGAGTAGATGGGTTGAAAGATACAGATTTTTCTAGCTAAATATGGTCCTAAAGATGATGAATCTATCTTAATTGGTGGGTTAGGGTGTACTGAACTGATTTTCAATAGACTGTTTGAAAGATTCAGAATTTTCTGGCTGCTTTTGCTTCTGAAGATGATGGATTCAATCTGAAAAGATGGGTTTAGGCGTATTGAACTGATTTCAAATAGATAGGTGGAAAGATTAAGAATTTTCTAGCTACTTTTGCTCCTGAAGATGATGGATTCGATCTGAAATGATTGGTTAAGGTAAAGTGAACTGATTTCGAGTAGATCGGTTGAAAGATACAGATTTTTCTAGCTAAATATGGTCCTAAAGATGATGAATTCTATCTTAATTGGTGGGTTAGGGTGTACTGAACTGATTTTCAATAGACTGTTTGAAAGATTCAGGATTTTCTGGCTGCTTTTGCTTCTGAAGATGATGGATTCAATCTGAAAAGATGGGTTTAGGCGTATTGAACTGATTTGAAATAGATAGGTGGAAAGATTAAGAATTTTCTGGCTACTAAATGCTCCTGAAGATGATGAATTCGATCTGAAATGATAGGTTAAGGTAAACTGAACTGATTTCGAGTAGATGGGTTGAAAGATACAGATTTTTCTAGCTAAATATGGTCCTAAAGATGATGAATTCTATCTTAATTGGTGGGTTAGGGTGTACTGAACTGATTTTCAATAGACTGTTTGAAAGATTCAGAATTTTCTGGCTTCTTTTGCTTCTGAAGGTGATGGATTCAATCTGAAAAGATAGTTTTTGGCGTATTGAACTGATTTGAAATAGATAGGTGGAAAGATTAAGAATTTTCTTGCTACTTTTGCTCCTAAAGATGATGGATTCGATCTCAAATGCTAGGTTAAGGTAAACTAAACTGATTTCGAGTAGATGGGTTGAAAGATACAGATTTTTCTAGCTAAATATGGTCCCAAAGATGATGAATTCTATCTTAATTGGTGGGTTAGGGAGTACTGAACTGATTTTCAATAGACTGTTTGAAAGATTCAGAATTTTCTGGCTGCTTTTGCTTCTGAAGATGATGGATTCAATCTGAAAAGATGGGTTTAGGCGTATTGAACTGATTTGAAATAGATAGGTGGAAAGATTAAGAATTTTCTAGCTACTTTTGCTCCTGAAGATGATAGATTCAATCTGAAATGATAGGTTAAGGTAAACTGAACTGATTTCGAGTAGATGGGTTGAAAGATACAGATTTTTCTAGCTAAATATGGTCCTAAAGATGATGAATTCTATCTTAATTGGTGGGTTAGGGTGTAATGAACTGATTTTCAATAGACTGTTTGAAAGATTCAGAATTTTCTGGCTGCTTTTGCTTCTGAAGATGATGGTTTCAATCTGAAAAGATGGGTTTAGGCGTATTGAACTGATTTGAAATAGATAGGTGGAAAGATTAAGAATTTTCTAGCTACTTTTGCTCCTGAAGATGATAGATTCGATCTGAAATGATAGGTTAAGGTAAACTGAACTGATTTCGAGTAGATGGGTTGAAAGATACAGATTTTTCTAGCTAAATATGGTCCTAAAGATGATGAATTCTATCTTAATTGGTGGGTTAGGGTGTACTGAACTGATTTTCAATAGACTGTTTGAAAGACTCAGAATTTTCTGGCTTCTTTTGCTTCTGAAGATGATGGATTCAATCTGAAAAGATGGGTTTAGGCGTATTGAACTGATTTGAAATAGATAGGTGGAAAGATTAAGAATTTTCTGGCTACTAAATGCTCCTGAAGATGATGGATTCGATCTGAAATGATAGGTTAAGGTAAACTAAACTGATGTCGAGTAGATGGGTTGAAAGATACAGATTTTTCTAGCTAAATATGGTCCTAAAGATGATGAATTCTATCTTAATTGGTGGGTTAGGGTGTACTGAACTGATTTTCAATAGACTGTTTGAAAGATTCAGAATTTTCTGGCTGCTTTTGCTTCTGAAGATGATGGTTTCAATCTGAAAAGATGGGTTTAGGCGTATTGAACTGATTTGAAATAGATAGGTGGAAATATTAAGAATTTTCTGGCTACTAAATGCTCCTGAAGATGATGAATTCGATCTGAAATGATAGGTTAAGGTAAACTGAACTGATTTCGAGTAGATGGGTTGAAAGATACAGATTTTTCTAGCTAAATATGGTCCTAAAGATGATGAATTCTATCTTAATTGGTGGGTTAGGGAGTACTGAACTGATTTTCAATAGACTGTTTGAAAGATTCAGAATTTTCTGGCTGCTTTTGCTTCTGAAGATGATGGATTCAATCTGAAAAGATGGGTTTAGGCGTATTGAACTGATTTCAAATAGATAGGTGGAAAGATTACGAATTTTCTAGCTACTTTTGCTCCTGAAGATGATAGATTCAATCTGAAATGATAGGTTAAGGTAAACTGAACTGATTTCGAGTTGATGGGTTGAAAGATACAGATTTTTCTAGCTAAATATGGTCCTAAAGATGATGAATTCTATCTTAATTGGTGGGTTAGGGTGTACTGAACTGATTTTCAATAGACTGTTTGAAAGATTCAGAATTTTCTGGCTGCTTTTGCTTCTGAAGATGATGCTTTCAATCTGAAAAGATGGGTTTAGGCGTATTGAACTGATTTGAAATAGATAGGTGGAAAGATTAAGAATTTTCTAGCTACTTTTTGCTCCTGAAGATGATGGATTCGATCTGAAATGATAGGTTAAGGTAAACTGAACTGATTTCGAGTAGATCGGTTGAAAGATACAGATTTTTCTAGCTAAATATGGTCCTAAAGATGATGAATTCTATCTTAATTGGTGGGTTAGGGTGTACTGAACTGATTTTCAATAGACTGTTTGAAAGATTCAGAATTTTCTGGCTGCTTTTGCTTCTGAAGATGATGGATTCAATCTGAAAAGATGGGTTTAGGCGTATTGAACTGATTTGAAATAGATAGGTGGAAAGTTTAAGAATTTTCTGGCTACTAAATGCTCCTGAAGATGATGGATTCGATCTCAAATGATAGGTTAAGGTAAACTGAACTGATTTCGAGTAGATGGGTTGAAAGATACAGATTTTTCTAGCTAAATATGGTCCTAAAGATGATGAATTCTATCTTAATTGGTGGGTTAGGGTGTACTGAACTGATTTTCAATAGACTGTTTGAAAGATTCAGGATTTTCTGGCTGCTTTTGCTTCTGAAGATGATGGATTCAATCTGAAAAGATGGGTTTAGGCGTATTGAACTGATTTGAAATAGATAGGTGGAAAGATTAAGAATTTTCTGGCTACTAAATGCTCCTGAAGATGATGGATTCGATCTGAAATGATAGGTTAAGGTAAACTGAACTGATTTCGAGTAGATGGGTTGAAAGATACAGATTTTTCTAGCTAAATATGGTCCTAAAGATGATGAATTCTATCTTAATTGGTGGGTTAGGGTGTACTGAACTGATTTTCAATAGACTGTTTGAAAGATTCAGAATTTTCTGGCTGCTTTTGCTTCTGAAGATGATGGATTCAATCTGAAAAGATGGGTTTAGGCGTATTGAACTGATTTGAAATAGATAGGTGGAAAAATTAAGAATTTTCTAGCTACTTTTGCTCCTGAAGATGATCGATTCAATCTGAAATGATAGGTTAAGGTAAACTGAACTGATTTCGAGTAGATGGGTTAAAAGATACAGATTTTTCTAGCTAAATATGGTCCTAAAGATGATGAATTCTATCTTAATTGGTGGGTTAGGGTGTACTGAACTGATTTTCAATAGACTGTTTGAAAGATTCAGAATTTTCTGGCTGCTTTTGCTTCTGAAGATGATGCTTTCAATCTGAAAAGATGGGTTTAGGCGTATTGAACTGCTTTGAAATAGATAGGTGGAAAGATTAAGAATTTTCTAGCTACTTTTTGCTCCTGAAGAGGATGGATTCGATCTTAAATGATAGGTTAAGGTAAACTGAACTGATTTCGAGTAGATGGGTTGAAAGATACAGATTTTTCTAGCTAAATATGGTCCTAAAGATGATGAATTCTATCTTAATTGGTGGGTTAGGGTGTACTGAACTGATTTTCAATAGACTGTTTGAAAGATTCAGAATTTTCTGGCTGCTTTTGCTTCTGAAGATGATGGATTCAATCTGAAAAGATGGGTTTAGGCGTATTGAACTGATTTCAAATAGATAGGTGGAAAGATTAAGAATTTTCTAGCTACTTTTGCTCCTGAAGATGATGGATTCGATCTGAAATGATTGGTTAAGGTAAAGTGAACTGATTTCGAGTAGATCGGTTGAAAGATACAGATTTTTCTAGCTAAATATGGTCCTAAAGATGATGAATTCTATCTTAATTGGTGGGTTAGGGTGTACTGAACTGATTTTCAATAGACTGTTTGAAAGATTCAGAATTTTCTGGCTGCTTTTGCTTCTGAAGATGATGCTTTCAATCTGAAAAGATGGGTTTAGGCGTATTGAACTGCTTTGAAATAGATAGGTGGAAAGATTAAGAATTTTCTAGCTACTTTTTGCTCCTGAAGAGGATGGATTCGATCTGAAATGATAGGTTAAGGTAAACTGAACTGATTTCGAGTAGATGGGTTGAAAGATACAGATTTTTCTAGCTAAATATGGTCCTAAAGATGATGAATTCTATCTTAATTGGTGGGTTAGGGTGTACTGAACTGATTTTCAATAGACTGTTTGAAAGATTCAGAATTTTCTGGCTGCTTTTGCTTCTGAAGATGATAGTTTCAATCTGAAAAGATGGGTTTAGGCGTATTGAACTGATTTGAAATAGATAGGTGGAAAGATTAAGAATTTTCTGGCTACTAAATGCTCCTGAAGATGATGAATTCGATCTGAAATGATAGGTTAAGGTAAACTGAACTGATTTCGAGTAGATGGGTTGAAAGATACAGATTTTTCTAGCTAAATATGGTCCTAAAGATGATGAATTCTATCTTAATTGGTGGGTTAGGGAGTACTGAACTGATTTTCAATAGACTGTTTGAAAGATTCAGAATTTTCTGGCTGCTTTTGCTTCTGAAGATGATGGATTCAATCTGAAAAGATGGGTTTAGGCGTATTGAACTGATTTCAAATAGATAGGTGGAAAGATTACGAATTTTCTAGCTACTTTTGCTCCTGAAGATGATAGATTCAATCTGAAATGATAGGTTAAGGTAAACTGAACTGATTTCGAGTTGATGGGTTGAAAGATACAGATTTTTCTAGCTAAATATGGTCCTAAAGATGATGAATTCTATCTTAATTGGTGGGTTAGGGTGTACTGAACTGATTTTCAATAGACTGTTTGAAAGATTCAGAATTTTCTGGCTGCTTTTGCTTCTGAAGATGATGCTTTCAATCTGAAAAGATGGGTTTAGGCGTATTGAACTGATTTGAAATAGATAGGTGGAAAGATTAAGAATTTTCTAGCTACTTTTTGCTCCTGAAGATGATGGATTCGATCTGAAATGATAGGTTAAGGTAAACTGAACTGATTTCGAGTAGATCGGTTGAAAGATACAGATTTTTCTAGCTAAATATGGTCCTAAAGATGATGAATTCTATCTTAATTGGTGGGTTAGGGTGTACTGAACTGATTTTCAATAGACTGTTTGAAAGATTCAGAATTTTCTGGCTGCTTTTGCTTCTGAAGATGATGGATTCAATCTGAAAAGATGGGTTTAGGCGTATTGAACTGATTTGAAATAGATAGGTGGAAAGTTTAAGAATTTTCTGGCTACTAAATGCTCCTGAAGATGATGGATTCGATCTCAAATGATAGGTTAAGGTAAACTGAACTGATTTCGAGTAGATGGGTTGAAAGATACAGATTTTTCTAGCTAAATATGGTCCTAAAGATGATGAATCTATCTTAATTGGTGGGTTAGGGTGTACTGAACTGATTTTCAATAGACTGTTTGAAAGATTCAGAATTTTCTGGCTGCTTTTGCTTCTGAAGATGATGGATTCAATCTGAAAAGATGGGTTTAGGCGTATTGAACTGATTTCAAATAGATAGGTGGAAAGATTAAGAATTTTCTAGCTACTTTTGCTCCTGAAGATGATGGATTCGATCTGAAATGATTGGTTAAGGTAAAGTGAACTGATTTCGAGTAGATCGGTTGAAAGATACAGATTTTTCTAGCTAAATATGGTCCTAAAGATGATGAATTCTATCTTAATTGGTGGGTTAGGGTGTACTGAACTGATTTTCAATAGACTGTTTGAAAGATTCAGGATTTTCTGGCTGCTTTTGCTTCTGAAGATGATGGATTCAATCTGAAAAGATGGGTTTAGGCGTATTGAACTGATTTGAAATAGATAGGTGGAAAGATTAAGAATTTTCTGGCTACTAAATGCTCCTGAAGATGATGGATTCGATCTGAAATGATAGGTTAAGGTAAACTGAACTGATTTCGAGTAGATGGGTTGAAAGATACAGATTTTTCTAGCTAAATATGGTCCTAAAGATGATGAATTCTATCTTAATTGGTGGGTTAGGGTGTACTGAACTGATTTTCAATAGACTGTTTGAAAGATTCAGAATTTTCTGGCTGCTTTTGCTTCTGAAGATGATGGATTCAATCTGAAAAGATGGGTTTAGGCGTATTGAACTGATTTGAAATAGATAGGTGGAAAAATTAAGAATTTTCTAGCTACTTTTGCTCCTGAAGATGATCGATTCAATCTGAAATGATAGGTTAAGGTAAACTGAACTGATTTCGAGTAGATGGGTTAAAAGATACAGATTTTTCTAGCTAAATATGGTCCTAAAGATGATGAATTCTATCTTAATTGGTGGGTTAGGGTGTACTGAACTGATTTTCAATAGACTGTTTGAAAGATTCAGAATTTTCTGGCTGCTTTTGCTTCTGAAGATGATGCTTTCAATCTGAAAAGATGGGTTTAGGCGTATTGAACTGCTTTGAAATAGATAGGTGGAAAGATTAAGAATTTTCTAGCTACTTTTTGCTCCTGAAGAGGATGGATTCGATCTTAAATGATAGGTTAAGGTAAACTGAACTGATTTCGAGTAGATGGGTTGAAAGATACAGATTTTTCTAGCTAAATATGGTCCTAAAGATGATGAATTCTATCTTAATTGGTGGGTTAGGGTGTACTGAACTGATTTTCAATAGACTGTTTGAAAGATTCAGAATTTTCTGGCTGCTTTTGCTTCTGAAGATGATGGATTCAATCTGAAAAGATGGGTTTAGGCGTATTGAACTGATTTCAAATAGATAGGTGGAAAGATTAAGAATTTTCTAGCTACTTTTGCTCCTGAAGATGATGGATTCGATCTGAAATGATTGGTTAAGGTAAAGTGAACTGATTTCGAGTAGATCGGTTGAAAGATACAGATTTTTCTAGCTAAATATGGTCCTAAAGATGATGAATTCTATCTTAATTGGTGGGTTAGGGTGTACTGAACTGATTTTCAATAGACTGTTTGAAAGATTCAGGATTTTCTGGCTGCTTTTGCTTCTGAAGATGATGGATTCAATCTGAAAAGATGGGTTTAGGCGTATTGAACTGATTTGAAATAGATAGGTGGAAAAATTAAGAATTTTCTAGCTACTTTTGCTCCTGAAGATGATAGATTCAATCTGAAATGATAGGTTAAGGTAAACTGAACTGATTTCGAGTAGATGGGTTGAAAGATACAGATTTTTCTAGCTAAATATGGTCCTAAAGATGATGAATTCTATCTTAATTGGTGGGTTAGGGTGTACTGAACTGATTTTCAATAGACTGTTTGAAAGATTCAGAATTTTCTGGCTGCTTTTGCTTCTGAAGATGATGCTTTCAATCTGAAAAGATGGGTTTAGGCGTATTGAACTGCTTTGAAATAGATAGGTGGAAAGATTAAGAATTTTCTAGCTACTTTTTGCTCCTGAAGAGGATGGATTCGATCTGAAATGATAGGTTAAGGTAAACTGAACTGATTTCGAGTAGATGGGTTGAAAGATACAGATTTTTCTAGCTAAATATGGTCCTAAAGATGATGAATTCTATCTTAATTGGTGGGTTAGGGTGTACTGAACTGATTTTCAATAGACTGTTTGAAAGATTCAGAATTTTCTGGCTGCTTTTGCTTCTGAAGATGATGGTTTCAATCTGAAAAGATGGGTTTAGGCGTATTGAACTGATTTGAAATAGATAGGTGGAAAGATTAAGAATTTTCTGGCTACTAAATGCTCCTGAAGATGATGAATTCGATCTGAAATGATAGGTTAAGGTAAACTGAACTGATTTCGAGTAGATGGGTTGAAAGATACAGATTTTTCTAGCTAAATATGGTCCTAAAGATGATGAATTCTATCTTAATTGGTGGGTTAGGGTGTACTGAACTGATTTTCAATAGACTGTTTGAAAGATTCAGAATTTTCTGGCTTCTTTTGCTTCTGAAGGTGATGGATTCAATCTGAAAAGATAGTTTTTGGCGTATTGAACTGATTTGAAATAGATAGGTGGAAAGATTAAGAATTTTCTTGCTACTTTTGCTCCTAAAGATGATGGATTCGATCTCAAATGCTAGGTTAAGGTAAACTAAACTGATTTCGAGTAGATGGGTTGAAAGATACAGATTTTTCTAGCTAAATATGGTCCCAAAGATGATGAATTCTATCTTAATTGGTGGGTTAGGGAGTACTGAACTGATTTTCAATAGACTGTTTGAAAGATTCAGAATTTTCTGGCTTCTTTTGCTTCTGAAGATGATGGATTCAATCTGAAAAGATGGGTTTAGGCGTATTGAACTGATTTGAAATAGATAGGTGGAAAGATTAAGAATTTTCTAGCTACTTTTGCTCCTGAAGATGATAGATTCAATCTGAAATGATAGGTTAAGGTAAACTGAACTGATTTCGAGTAGATGGGTTGAAAGATACAGATTTTTCTAGCTAAATATGGTCCTAAAGATGATGAATTCTATCTTAATTGGTGGGTTAGGGTGTAATGAACTGATTTTCAATAGACTGTTTGAAAGATTCAGAATTTTCTGGCTGCTTTTGCTTCTGAAGATGATGGTTTCAATCTGAAAAGATGGGTTTAGGCGTATTGAACTGATTTGAAATAGATAGGTGGAAAGATTAAGAATTTTCTAGCTACTTTTGCTCCTGAAGATGATAGATTCGATCTGAAATGATAGGTTAAGGTAAACTGAACTGATTTCGAGTAGATGGGTTGAAAGATACAGATTTTTCTAGCTAAATATGGCCCTAAAGATGATGAATTCTATCTTAATTGGTGGGTTAGGGTGTACTGAACTGATTTTCAATAGACTGTTTGAAAGATTCAGAATTTTCTGGCTGCTTTTGCTTCTGAAGATGATGGATTCAATCTGAAAAGATGGGTTTAGGCGTATTGAACTGATTTGAAATAGATAGGTGGAAAGATTAAGAATTTTCTGGCTACTAAATGCTCCTGAAGATGATGGATTCGATCTCAAATGATAGGTTAAGGTAAACTAAACTGATTTCGAGTAGATGGGTTGAAAGATACAGATTTTTCTAGCTAAATATGGTCCTAAAGATGATGAATTCTATCTTAATTGGTGGGTTAGGGTGTACTGAACTGATTTTCAATAGACTGTTTGAAAGATTCAGAATTTTCTGGCTGCTTTTGCTTCTGAAGATGATGGTTTCAATCTGAAAAGATGGGTTAAGGCGTATTGAACTGACTTCAAATAGATAGGTGGAAAGATTAAGAATTTTCTAGCTACTTTTGCTCCTGAAGATGATGGATTCGATCTGAAATGATAGGTTAAGGTAAACTGAACTGATTTTTGGTGGATGGGTTGAAAGATACAGATTTTTCTAGCTAAATATGGTCCTAAAGATGATGAATTCTATCTTAATTGGTGGGTTAGGGTGTACTGAACTGATTTTCAATAGACTGTTTGAAAGATTCAGAATTTTCTGGCTGCTTTTGCTTCTGAAGATGATGGTTTCAATCTGAAAAGATGGGTTAAGGCGTATTGAACTGACTTCAAATAGATAGGTGGAAAGATTAAGAATTTTCTAGCTACTTTTGCTCCTGAAGATGATGGATTCGATCTGAAATGATAGGTTAAGGTAAACTGAACTGATTTCGAGTAGATCGGTTGAAAGATACAGATTTTTCTAGCTAAATATGGTCCTAAAGATGATGAATTCTATCTTAATTGGTGTGTTAGGGTGTACTGAACTGATTTTGAATAGACTGTTTGAAAGATTCAGGATTTTCTGGCTGCTTTTGCTTCTGAAGATGATGGATTCAATCTGAAAAGATGGGTTTAGGCGTATTGAACTGATTTGAAATAGATAGGTGGAAAGGTTAAGAATTTTCTGGCTACTAAATGCTCCTGAAGATGATGGATTCGATCTCAAATGATAGGTTAAGGTAATCTGAACTGATTTCGAGTAGATGGGTTGAAAGATACAGATTTTTCTAGCTAAATATGGTCCTAAAGATGATGAATTCTATCTTAATTGGTGGGTTAGGGTGTACTGAACTGATTTTCAATAGACTGTTTGAAAGATTCAGAATTTTCTGGCTGCTTTTGCTTCTGAAGATGATGCTTTCAATCTGAAAAGATGGGTTTAGGCGTATTGAACTGATTTGAAATAGATAGGTGGAAAGATTAGGAATTTTCTAGCTACTTTTTGCTCCTGAAGATGATGGATTCGATCTGAAATGATAGGTTAAGGTAAACTGAACTGATTTCGAGTAGATGGGTTGAAAGATACAGATTTTTCTAGCTAAATATGGTCCTAAAGATGATGAATCTATCTTAATTGGTGGGTTAGGGTGTACTGAACTGATTTTCAATAGACTGTTTGAAAGATTCAGAATTTTCTGGCTGCTTTTGCTTCTGAAGATGATGGATTCAATCTGAAAAGATGGGTTTAAGCGTATTGAACTGATTTCAAATAGATAGGTGGAAAGATTAAGAATTTTCTAGCTACTTTTGCTCCTGAAGATGATGGATTCGATCTGAAATGATTGGTTAAGGTAAATTGAACTGATTTCGAGTAGATCGGTTGAAAGATACAGATTTTTCTAGCTAAATATGGTCCTAAAGATGATGAATTCTATCTTAATTGGTGGGTTAGGGTGTACTGAACTGATTTTCAATAGACTGTTTGAAAGATTCAGAATTTTCTGGCTGCTTTTGCTTCTGAAGATGATGGATTCAATCTGAAAAGATGGGTTTAGGCGTATTGAACTGATTTGAAATAGATAGGTGGAAAGATTGAGAATTTTCTGGCTACTAAATGCTCCTGAAGATGATGGATTCGATCTGAAATGATAGGTTAAGGTAAACTGAACTGATTTCGAGTAGATGGGTTGAAAGATACAGATTTTTCTAGCTAAATATGGTCCTAAAGATGATGAATCTATCTTAATTGGTGGGTTAGGGTGTACTGAACTGATTTTCAATAGACTGTTTGAAAGATTCAGAATTTTCTGGCTGCTTTTGCTTCTGAAGATGATGGTTTCAATCTGAAAAGATGGGTTTAGGCGTATTGAACTGATTTGAAATAGATAGGTGGAAAGATTAAGAATTTTCTAGCTACTTTTGCTCCTGAAGATGATAGATTCGATCTGAAATGATAGGTTAAGGTAAACTGAACTGATTTCGAGTAGATGGGTTGAAAGATACAGATTTTTCTAGCTAAATATGGTCCTAAAGATGATGAATTCTATCTTAATTGGTGGGTTAGGGTGTACTGAACTGATTTTCAATAGACTGTTTGAAAGATTCAGAATTTTCTGGCTGCTTTTGCTTCTGAAGATGATGGATTCAATCTGAAAAGATGGGTTTAGGCGTATTGAACTGATTTGAAATAGATAGGTGGAAAGATTAAGAATTTTCTGGCTACTAAATGCTCCTGAAGATGATGGATTCGATCTCAAATGATAGGTTAAGGTAAACTAAACTGATTTCGAGTAGATGGGTTGAAAGATACAGATTTTTCTAGCTAAATATGGTCCTAAAGATGATGAATTCTATCTTAATTGGTGGGTTAGGGTGTACTGAACTGATTTTCAATAGACTGTTTGAAAGATTCAGAATTTTCTGGCTGCTTTTGCTTCTGAAGATGATGGTTTCAATCTGAAAAGATGGGTTAAGGCGTATTGAACTGACTTCAAATAGATAGGTGGAAAGATTAAGAATTTTCTAGCTACTTTTGCTCCTGAAGATGATGGATTCGATCTGAAATGATAGGTTAAGGTAAACTGAACTGATTTTTGGTGGATGGGTTGAAAGATACAGATTTTTCTAGCTAAATATGGTCCTAAAGATGATGAATTCTATCTTAATTGGTGGGTTAGGGTGTACTGAACTGATTTTCAATAGACTGTTTGAAAGATTCAGAATTTTCTGGCTGCTTTTGCTTCTGAAGATGATGGTTTCAATCTGAAAAGATGGGTTAAGGCGTATTGAACTGACTTCAAATAGATAGGTGGAAAGATTAAGAATTTTCTAGCTACTTTTGCTCCTGAAGATGATGGATTCGATCTGAAATGATAGGTTAAGGTAAACTGAACTGATTTCGAGTAGATCGGTTGAAAGATACAGATTTTTCTAGCTAAATATGGTCCTAAAGATGATGAATTCTATCTTAATTGGTGGGTTAGGGAGTACTGAACTGATTTTCAATAGACTGTTTGAAAGATTCAGGATTTTCTGGCTGCTTTTGCTTCTGAAGATGATGGATTCAATCTGAAAAGATGGGTTTAGGCGTATTGAACTGATTTGAAATAGATAGGTGGAAAGATTAAGAATTTTCTGGCTACTAAATGCTCCTGAAGATGATGGATTCGATCTGAAATGATAGGTTAAGGTAAACTGAACTGATTTCGAGTAGATCGGTTGAAAGATACAGATTTTTCTAGCTAAATATGGTCCTAAAGATGATGAATTCTATCTTAATTGGTGTGTTAGGGTGTACTGAACTGATTTTGAATAGACTGTTTGAAAGATTCAGGATTTTCTGGCTGCTTTTGCTTCTGAAGATGATGGATTCAATCTGAAAAGATGGGTTTAGGCGTATTGAACTGATTTGAAATAGATAGGTGGAAAGGTTAAGAATTTTCTGGCTACTAAATGCTCCTGAAGATGATGGATTCGATCTCAAATGATAGGTTAAGGTAATCTGAACTGATTTCGAGTAGATGGGTTGAAAGATACAGATTTTTCTAGCTAAATATGGTCCTAAAGATGATGAATTCTATCTTAATTGGTGGGTTAGGGTGTACTGAACTGATTTTCAATAGACTGTTTGAAAGATTCAGAATTTTCTGGCTGCTTTTGCTTCTGAAGATGATGCTTTCAATCTGAAAAGATGGGTTTAGGCGTATTGAACTGATTTGAAATAGATAGGTGGAAAGATTAAGAATTTTCTAGCTACTTTTTGCTCCTGAAGATGATGGATTCGATCTGAAATGATAGGTTAAGGTAAACTGAACTGATTTCGAGTAGATGGGTTGAAAGATACAGATTTTTCTAGCTAAATATGGTCCTAAAGATGATGAATCTATCTTAATTGGTGGGTTAGGGTGTACTGAACTGATTTTCAATAGACTGTTTGAAAGATTCAGAATTTTCTGGCTGCTTTTGCTTCTGAAGATGATGGATTCAATCTGAAAAGATGGGTTTAAGCGTATTGAACTGATTTCAAATAGATAGGTGGAAAGATTAAGAATTTTCTAGCTACTTTTGCTCCTGAAGATGATGGATTCGATCTGAAATGATTGGTTAAGGTAAATTGAACTGATTTCGAGTAGATCGGTTGAAAGATACAGATTTTTCTAGCTAAATATGGTCCTAAAGATGATGAATTCTATCTTAATTGGTGGGTTAGGGTGTACTGAACTGATTTTCAATAGACTGTTTGAAAGATTCAGAATTTTCTGGCTGCTTTTGCTTCTGAAGATGATGCTTTCAATCTGAAAAGATGGGTTTAGGCGTATTGAACTGATTTGAAATAGATAGGTGGAAAGATTAAGAATTTTCTAGCTACTTTTTGCTCCTGAAGATGATGGATTCGATCTGAAATGATAGGTTAAGGTAAACTGAACTGATTTCGAGTAGATGGGTTGAAAGATACAGATTTTTCTAGCTAAATATGGTCCTAAAGATGATGAATCTATCTTAATTGGTGGGTTAGGGTGTACTGAACTGATTTTCAATAGACTCTTTGAAAGATTCAGAATTTTCTGGCTGCTTTTGCTTCTGAAGATGATGGATTCAATCTGAAAAGATGGGTTTAGGCGTATTGAACTGATTTCAAATAGATAGGTGGAAAGATTAAGAATTTTCTAGCTACTTTTGCTCCTGATGATGATGGATTCGATCTGAAATGATTGGTTAAGGTAAATTGAACTGATTTCGAGTAGATGGGTTGAAAGATACAGATTTTTCTAGCTAAATATGGTCCTAAAGATGATGAATCTATCTTAATTGGTGGGTTAGGGTGTACTGAACTGATTTTCAATAGACTGTTTGAAAGATTCAGAATTTTCTGGCTGCTTTTGCTTCTGAAGATGATGGATTCAATCTGAAAAGATGGGTTTAGGCGTATTGAACTGATTTGAAATAGATAGGTGGAAAGATTAAGAATTTTCTAGCTACTTTTTGCTCCTGAAGATGATGGATTCGATCTGAAATGATAGGTTAAGGTAAACTGAACTGATTTCGAGTAGATGGGTTGAAAGATACAGATTTTTCTAGCTAAATATGGTCCTAAAGATGATGAATCTATCTTAATTGGTGGGTTAGGGTGTACTGAACTGATTTTCAATAGACTGTTTGAAAGATTCAGAATTTTCTGGCTGCTTTTGCTTCTGAAGATGATGGATTCAATCTGAAAAGATGGGTTTAGGCGTATTGAACTGATTTCAAATAGATAGGTGGAAAGATTAAGAATTTTCTAGCTACTTTTGCTCCTGAAGATGATGGATTCGATCTGAAATGATAGGTTAAGGTAAACTGAACTGATTTTTGGTGGATGGGTTGAAAGATACAGATTTTTCTAGCTAAATATGGTCCTAAAGATGATGAATTCTATCTTAATTGGTGGGTTAGGGTGTACTGAACTGATTTTCAATAGACTGTTTGAAAGATTCAGAATTTTCTGGCTGCTTTTGCTTCTGAAGATGATGGTTTCAATCTGAAAAGATGGGTTAAGGCGTATTGAACTGACTTCAAATAGATAGGTGGAAAGATTAAGAATTTTCTAGCTACTTTTGCTCCTGAAGATGATGGATTCGATCTGAAATGATAGGTTAAGGTAAACTGAACTGATTTCGAGTAGATCGGTTGAAAGATACAGATTTTTCTAGCTAAATATGGTCCTAAAGATGATGAATTCTATCTTAATTGGTGTGTTAGGGTGTACTGAACTGATTTTGAATAGACTGTTTGAAAGATTCAGGATTTTCTGGCTGCTTTTGCTTCTGAAGATGATGGATTCAATCTAAAAAGATGGGTTTAGGCGTATTGAACTGATTTGAAATAGATAGGTGGAAAGGTTAAGAATTTTCTGGCTACTAAATGCTCCTGAAGATGATGGATTCGATCTGAAATGATAGGTTAAGGTAAACTGAACTGATTTCGAGTAGATGGGTTGAAAGATACAGATTTTTCTAGCTAAATATGGTCCTAAAGATGATGAATTCTATCTTAATTGGTGGGTTAGGGTGTACTGAACTGATTTTCAATAGACTGTTTGAAAGATTCAGAATTTTCTGGCTGCTTTTGCTTCTGAAGATGATGGATTCAATCTGAAAAGATGGGTTTAGGCGTATTGAACTGATTTCAAATAGATAGGTGGAAAGATTAAGAATTTTCTAGCTACTTTTGCTCCTGAAGATGATGGATTCGATCTGAAATGATAGGTTAAGGTAAACTGAACTGATTTCGAGTAGATGGGTTGAAAGATACAGATTTTTCTAGCTAAATATGGTCCTAAAGATGATGAATTCTATCTTAATTGGTGGGTTAGGGTGTACTGAACTGATTTTCAATAGACTGTTTGAAAGATTCAGAATTTTCTGGCTGCTTTTGCTTCTGAAGATGATGGTTTCAATCTGAAAAGATGGGTTTAGGCGTATTGAACTGATTTGAAATAGATAGGTGGAAAGATTAAGAATTTTCTGGCTACTAAATGCTCCTGAAGATGATGAATTCGATCTGAAATGATAGGTTAAGGTAAACTGAACTGATTTCGAGTAGATGGGTTGAAAGATACAGATTTTTCTAGCTAAATATGGTCCTAAAGATGATGAATTCTATCTTAATTGGTGGGTTAGGGTGTACTGAACTGATTTTCAATAGACTGTTTGAAAGATTCAGAATTTTCTGGCTTCTTTTGCTTCTGAAGGTGATGGATTCAATCTGAAAAGATAGTTTTTGGCGTATTGAACTGATTTGAAATAGATAGGTGGAAAGATTAAGAATTTTCTTGCTACTTTTGCTCCTAAAGATGATGGATTCGATCTCAAATGCTAGGTTAAGGTAAACTAAACTGATTTCGAGTAGATGGGTTGAAAGATACAGATTTTTCTAGCTAAATATGGTCCCAAAGATGATGAATTCTATCTTAATTGGTGGGTTAGGGAGTAGTGAACTGATTTTCAATAGACTGTTTGAAAGATTCAGAATTTCCTGGCTGCTTTTGCTTCTGAAGATGATGGATTCAATCTGAAAAGATGGGTTTAGGCGTATTGAACTGATTTGAAATAGATAGGTGGAAAGATTAAGAATTTTCTAGCTACTTTTGCTCCTGAAGATGATAGATTCAATCTGAAATGATAGGTTAAGGTAAACTGAACTGATTTCGAGTAGATGGGTTGAAAGATACAGATTTTTCTAGCTAAATATGGTCCTAAAGATGATGAATTCTATCTTAATTGGTGGGTTAGGGTGTAATGAACTGATTTTCAATAGACTGTTTGAAAGATTCAGAATTTTCTGGCTGCTTTTGCTTCTGAAGATGATGGTTTCAATCTGAAAAGATGGGTTTAGGCGTATTGAACTGATTTGAAATAGATAGGTGGAAAGATTAAGAATTTTCTAGCTACTTTTGCTCCTGAAGATGATAGATTCGATCTGAAATGATAGGTTAAGGTAAACTGAACTGATTTCGAGTAGATGGGTTGAAAGATACAGATTTTTCTAGCTAAATATGGTCCTAAAGATGATGAATTCTATCTTAATTGGTGGGTTAGGGTGTACTGAACTGATTTTCAATAGACTGTTTGAAAGATTCAGAATTTTCTGGCTGCTTTTGCTTCTGAAGATGATGGATTCAATCTGAAAAGATGGGTTTAGGCGTATTGAACTGATTTGAAATAGATAGGTGGAAAGATTAAGAATTTTCTGGCTACTAAATGCTCCTGAAGATGATGGATTCGATCTCAAATGATAGGTTAAGGTAAACTAAACTGATTTCGAGTAGATGGGTTGAAAGATACAGATTTTTCTAGCTAAATATGGTCCTAAAGATGATGAATTCTATCTTAATTGGTGGGTTAGGGTGTACTGAACTGATTTTCAATAGACTGTTTGAAAGATTCAGAATTTTCTGGCTGCTTTTGCTTCTGAAGATGATGGATTCAATCTGAAAAGATGGGTTTAGGCGTATTGAACTGATTTGAAATAGATAGGTGGAAAGATTAAGAATTTTCTGGCTACTAAATGCTCCTGAAGATGATGGATTCGATCTCAAATGATAGGTTAAGGTAAACTAAACTGATTTCGAGTAGATGGGTTGAAAGATACAGATTTTTCTAGCTAAATATGGTCCTAAAGATGATGAATTCTATCTTAATTGGTGGGTTAGGGTGTACTGAACTGATTTTCAATAGACTGTTTGAAAGATTCAGAATTTTCTGGCTGCTTTTGCTTCTGAAGATGATGGATTCAATCTGAAAAGATGGGTTTAGGCGTATTGAACTGATTTGAAATAGATAGGTGGAAAGATTAAGAATTTTCTAGCTACTTTTGCTCCTGAAGATGATAGATTCAATCTGAAATGATAGGTTAAGGTAAACTGAACTGATTTCGAGTAGATGGGTTGAAAGATACAGATTTTTCTAGCTAAATATGGTCCTAAAGATGATGAATTCTATCTTAATTGGTGGGTTAGGGTGTAATGAACTGATTTTCAATAGACTGTTTGAAAGATTCAGAATTTTCTGGCTGCTTTTGCTTCTGAAGATGATGGTTTCAATCTGAAAAGATGGGTTTAGGCGTATTGAACTGATTTGAAATAGATAGGTGGAAAGATTAAGAATTTTCTAGCTACTTTTGCTCCTGAAGATGATAGATTCGATCTGAAATGATAGGTTAAGGTAAACTGAACTGATTTCGAGTAGATGGGTTGAAAGATACAGATTTTTCTAGCTAAATATGGTCCTAAAGATGATGAATTCTATCTTAATTGGTGGGTTAGGGTGTACTGAACTGATTTTCAATAGACTGTTTGAAAGATTCAGAATTTTCTGGCTGCTTTTGCTTCTGAAGATGATGGATTCAATCTGAAAAGATGGGTTTAGGCGTATTGAACTGATTTGAAATAGATAGGTGGAAAGATTAAGAATTTTCTGGCTACTAAATGCTCCTGAAGATGATGGATTCGATCTCAAATGATAGGTTAAGGTAAACTAAACTGATTTCGAGTAGATGGGTTGAAAGATACAGATTTTTCTAGCTAAATATGGTCCTAAAGATGATGAATTCTATCTTAATTGGTGGGTTAGGGTGTACTGAACTGATTTTCAATAGACTGTTTGAAAGATTCAGAATTTTCTGGCTGCTTTTGCTTCTGAAGATGATGGTTTCAATCTGAAAAGATGGGTTAAGGCGTATTGAACTGACTTCAAATAGATAGGTGGAAAGATTAAGAATTTTCTAGCTACTTTTGCTCCTGAAGATGATGGATTCGATCTGAAATGATAGGTTAAGGTAAACTGAACTGATTTTTGGTGGATGGGTTGAAAGATACAGATTTTTCTAGCTAAATATGGTCCTAAAGATGATGAATTCTATCTTAATTGGTGGGTTAGGGTGTACTGAACTGATTTTCAATAGACTGTTTGAAAGATTCAGAATTTTCTGGCTGCTTTTGCTTCTATGGTTTCAATCTGAAAAGATGGGTTAAGGCGTATTGAACTGACTTCAAATAGATAGGTGGAAAGATTAAGAATTTTCTAGCTACTTTTGCTCCTGAAGATGATGGATTCGATCTGAAATGATAGGTTAAGGTAAACTGAACTGATTTCGAGTAGATCGGTTGAAAGATACAGATTTTTCTAGCTAAATATGGTCCTAAAGATGATGAATTCTATCTTAATTGGTGTGTTAGGATGTACTGAACTGATTTTGAATAGACTGTTTGAAAGATTCAGGATTTTCTGGCTGCTTTTGCTTCTGAAGATGATGGATTCAATCTAAAAAGATGGGTTTAGGCGTATTGAACTGATTTCAAATAGATAGGTGGAAAGATTAAGAATTTTCTAGCTACTTTTGCTCCTGAAGATGATGGATTCAATCTGAAAAGATGGGTTAAGGCGTATTGAACTGACTTCAAATAGATAGGTGGAAAGATTAAGAATTTTCTAGCTACTTTTGCTCCTGAAGATGATGGATTCGATCTGAAATGATAGGTTAAGGTAAACTGAACTGATTTCGAGTAGATCGGTTGAAAGATACAGATTTTTCTAGCTAAATATGGTCCTAAAGATGATGAATTCTATCTTAATTGGTGTGTTAGGGTGTACTGAACTGATTTTCAATAGACTGTTTGAAAGATTCAGAATTTTCTGGCTGCTTTTGCTTCTGAAGATGATGGATTCAATCTGAAAAGATGGGTTTAGGCGTATTGAACTGATTTGAAATAGATAGGTGGAAAGATTAAGAATTTTCTGGCTACTAAATGCTCCTGAAGATGATGGATTCGATCTCAAATGATAGGTTAAGGTAAACTAAACTGATTTCGAGTAGATGGGTTGAAAGATACAGATTTTTCTAGCTAAATATGGTCCTAAAGATGATGAATTCTATCTTAATTGGTGGGTTAGGGTGTACTGAACTGATTTTCAATAGACTGTTTGAAAGATTCAGAATTTTCTGGCTGCTTTTGCTTCTGAAGATGATGGTTTCAATCTGAAAAGATGGGTTAAGGCGTATTGAACTGACTTCAAATAGATAGGTGGAAAGATTAAGAATTTTCTAGCTACTTTTGCTCCTGAAGATGATGGATTCGATCTGAAATGATAGGTTAAGGTAAACTGAACTGATTTTTGGTGGATGGGTTGAAAGATACAGATTTTTCTAGCTAAATATGGTCCTAAAGATGATGAATTCTATCTTAATTGGTGGGTTAGGGTGTACTGAACTGATTTTCAATAGACTGTTTGAAAGATTCAGAATTTTCTGGCTGCTTTTGCTTCTGAAGATGATGGTTTCAATCTGAAAAGATGGGTTAAGGCGTATTGAACTGACTTCAAATAGATAGGTGGAAAGATTAAGAATTTTCTAGCTACTTTTGCTCCTGAAGATGATGGATTCGATCTGAAATGATAGGTTAAGGTAAACTGAACTGATTTCGAGTAGATCGGTTGAAAGATACAGATTTTTCTAGCTAAATATGGTCCTAAAGATGATGAATTCTATCTTAATTGGTGTGTTAGGGTGTACTGAACTGATTTTGAATAGACTGTTTGAAAGATTCAGGATTTTCTGGCTGCTTTTGCTTCTGAAGATGATGGATTCAATCTAAAAAGATGGGTTTAGGCGTATTGAACTGATTTGAAATAGATAGGTGGAAAGATTAAGAATTTTCTAGCTACTTTTGCTCCTGAAGATGATGGATTCGATCTGAAATGATTGGTTAAGGTAAATTGAACTGATTTCGAGTAGATCGGTTGAAAGATACAGATTTTTCTAGCTAAATATGGTCCTAAAGATGATGAATTCTATCTTAATTGGTGGGTTAGGGTGTACTGAACTGATTTTCAATAGACTGTTTGAAAGATTCAGAATTTTCTGGCTGCTTTTGCTTCTGAAGATGATGGATTCAATCTGAAAAGATGGGTTTAGGCGTATTGAACTGATTTCAAATAGATAGGTGGAAAGATTAAGAATTTTCTAGCTACTAAATGCTCCTGAAGATGATGGATTCGGTCTGAAATGATTGGTTAAGGTAAATTGAACTGATTTCGAGTAGATCGGTTGAAAGATACAGATTTTTCTAGCTAAATATGGTCCTAAAGATGATGAATTCTATCTTAATTGGTGTGTTAGGGTGTACTGAACTGATTTTGAATAGACTGTTTGAAAGATTCAGAATTTTCTGGCTGCTTTTGCTTCTGAAGATGATGCTTTCAATCTGAAAAGATGGGTTTAGGCGTATTGAACTGATTTGAAATAGATAGGTGGAAAGATTAAGAATTTTCTAGCTACTTTTTGCTCCTGAAGATGATGGATTCGATCTGAAATGATAGGTTAAGGTAAACTGAACTGATTTCGAGTAGATGGGTTGAAAGATACAGATTTTTCTAGCTAAATATGGTCCTAAAGATGATGAATTCTATCTTAATTGGTGGGTTAGGGTGTACTGAACTGATTTTCAATAGACTGTTTGAAAGATTCAGAATTTTCTGGCTGCTTTTGCTTCTGAAGATGATGCTTTCAATCTGAAAAGATGGGTTTAGGCGTATTGAACTGCTTTGAAATAGATAGGTGGAAAGATTAAGAATTTTCTAGCTACTTTTTGCTCCTGAAGAGGATGGATTCGATCTGAAATGATAGGTTAAGGTAAACTGAACTGATTTCGAGTAGATGGGTTGAAAGATACAGATTTTTCTAGCTAAATATGGTCCTAAAGATGATGAATTCTATCTTAATTGGTGGGTTAGGGTGTACTGAACTGATTTTCAATAGACTGTTTGAAAGATTCAGAATTTTCTGGCTGCTTTTGCTTCTGAAGATGATGGATTCAATCTGAAAAGATGGGTTTAGGCGTATTGAACTGATTTGAAATAGATAGGTGGAAAAATTAAGAATTTTCTAGCTACTTTTGCTCCTGAAGATGATAGATTCAATCTGAAATGATAGGTTAAGGTAAACTGAACTGATTTCGAGTAGATGGGTTGAAAGATACAGATTTTTCTAGCTAAATATGGTCCTAAAGATGATGAATTCTATCTTAATTGGTGGGTTAGGGTGTACTGAACTGATTTTCAATAGACTGTTTGAAAGATTCAGAATTTTCTGGCTGCTTTTGCTTCTGAAGATGATGCTTTCAATCTGAAAAGATGGGTTTAGGCGTATTGAACTGCTTTGAAATAGATAGGTGGAAAGATTAAGAATTTTCTAGCTACTTTTTGCTCCTGAAGAGGATGGATTCGATCTGAAATGATAGGTTAAGGTAAACTGAACTGATTTCGAGTAGATGGGTTGAAAGATACAGATTTTTCTAGCTAAATATGGTCCTAAAGATGATGAATTCTATCTTAATTGGTGGGTTAGGGTGTACTGAACTGATTTTCAATAGACTGTTTGAAAGATTCAGAATTTTCTGGCTGCTTTTGCTTCTGAAGATGATGGTTTCAATCTGAAAAGATGGGTTTAGGCGTATTGAACTGATTTGAAATAGATAGGTGGAAAGATTAAGAATTTTCTGGCTACTAAATGCTCCTGAAGATGATGAATTCGATCTGAAATGATAGGTTAAGGTAAACTGAACTGATTTCGAGTAGATGGGTTGAAAGATACAGATTTTTCTAGCTAAATATGGTCCTAAAGATGATGAATTCTATCTTAATTGGTGGGTTAGGGTGTACTGAACTGATTTTCAATAGACTGTTTGAAAGATTCAGAATTTTCTGGCTTCTTTTGCTTCTGAAGGTGATGGATTCAATCTGAAAAGATAGTTTTTGGCGTATTGAACTGATTTGAAATAGATAGGTGGAAAGATTAAGAATTTTCTTGCTACTTTTGCTCCTAAAGATGATGGATTCGATCTCAAATGCTAGGTTAAGGTAAACTAAACTGATTTCGAGTAGATGGGTTGAAAGATACAGATTTTTCTAGCTAAATATGGTCCCAAAGATGATGAATTCTATCTTAATTGGTGGGTTAGGGAGTACTGAACTGATTTTCAATAGACTGTTTGAAAGATTCAGAATTTTCTGGCTGCTTTTGCTTCTGAAGATGATGGTTTCAATCTGAAAAGATGGGTTAAGGCGTATTGAACTGATTTCAAATAGATAGGTGGAAAGATTAAGAATTTTCTTGCTACTTTTGCTCCTAAAGATGATGGATTCGATCTCAAATGCTAGGTTAAGGTAAACTAAACTGATTTCGAGTAGATGGGTTGAAAGATACAGATTTTTCTAGCTAAATATGGTCCTAAAGATGATGAATTCTATCTTAATTGGTGGGTTAGGGTGTACTGAACTGATTTTCAATAGACTGTTTGAAAGATTCAGAATTTTCTGGCTGCTTTTGCTTCTGAAGATGATGGTTTCAATCCGAAAAGATGGGTTTAGGCGTATTGAACTGATTTGAAATAGATAGGTGGAAAGATTAAGAATTTTCTGGCTACTAAATGCTCCTGAAGATGATGGATTCGATCTGAAATGATAGGTTAAGGTAAACTGAACTGATTTCGAGTAGATGGGTTGAAAGATACAGATTTTTCTAGCTAAATATGGTCCTAAAGATGATGAATTCTATCTTAATTGGTGTGTTAGGGTGTACTGAACTGATTTTGAATAGACTGTTTGAAAGATTCAGGATTTTCTGGCTGCTTTTGCTTCTGAAGATGATGGATTCAATCTGAAAAGATGGGTTTAGGCGTATTGAACTGATTTGAAATAGATAGGTGGAAAGGTTAAGAATTTTCTGGCTACTCAATGCTCCTGAAGATGATGGATTCGATCTCAAATGATAGGTTAAGGTAATCTGAACTGATTTCGAGTAGATGGGTTGAAAGATACAGATTTTTCTAGCTAAATATGGTCCTAAAGATGATGAATTCTATCTTAATTGGTGGGTTAGGGTGTACTGAACTGATTTTCAATAGACTGTTTGAAAGATTCAGAATTTTCTGGCTGCTTTTGCTTCTGAAGATGATGCTTTCAATCTGAAAAGATGGGTTTAGGCGTATTGAACTGATTTGAAATAGATAGGTGGAAAGATTAAGAATTTTCTAGCTACTTTTTGCTCCTGAAGATGATGGATTCGATCTCAAATGATAGGTTAAGGTAAACTGAACTGATTTCGAGTAGATGGGTTGAAAGATACAGATTTTTCTAGCTAAATATGGTCCTAAAGATGATGAATCTATCTTAATTGGTGGGTTAGGGTGTACTGAACTGATTTTCAATAGACTGTTTGAAAGATTCAGAATTTTCTGGCTGCTTTTGCTTCTGAAGATGATGGATTCAATCTGAAAAGATGGGTTTAGGCGTATTGAACTGATTTCAAATAGATAGGTGGAAAGATTAAGAATTTTCTAGCTACTTTTGCTCCTGAAGATGATGGATTCGATCTGAAATGATTGGTTAAGGTAAATTGAACTGATTTCGAGTAGATCGGTTGAAAGATACAGATTTTTCTAGCTAAATATGGTCCTAAAGATGATGAATTCTATCTTAATTGGTGGGTTAGGGTGTACTGAAGTGATTTTCAATAGACTGTTTGAAAGATTCAGAATTTTCTGGCTGCTTTTGCTTCTGAAGATGATGGATTCAATCTGAAAAGATGGGTTTAGGCGTATTGAACTGATTTCAAATAGATAGGTGGAAAGATTAAGAATTTTCTAGCTACTTTTGCTCCTGAAGATGATGGATTCGATCTGAAATGATTGGTTAAGGTAAAGTGAACTGATTTCGAGTAGATCGGTTGAAAGAAACAGATTTTTCTAGCTAAATATGGTCCTAAAGATGATGAATTCTATCTTAATTGGTGGGTTAGGGTGTACTGAACTGATTTTCAATAGACTGTTTGAAAGATTCAGAATTTTCTGGCTGCTTTTGCTTCTGAAGATGATGGTTTCAATCCGAAAAGATGGGTTTAGGCGTATTGAACTGATTTGAAATAGATAGGTGGAAAGATTAAGAATTTTCTGGCTACTAAATGCTCCTGAAGATGATGGATTCGATCTGAAATGATAGGTTAAGGTAAACTGAACTGATTTCGAGTAGATGGGTTGAAAGATACAGATTTTTCTAGCTAAATATGGTCCTAAAGATGATGAATTCTATCTTAATTGGTGTGTTAGGGTGTACTGAACTGATTTTCAATAGACTGTTTGAAAGATTCAGGATTTTCTGGCTGCTTTTGCTTCTGAAGATGATGGATTCAATCTGAAAAGATGGGTTTAGGCGTATTGAACTGATTTGAAATAGATAGGTGGAAAGGTTAAGAATTTTCTGGCTACTCAATGCTCCTGAAGATGATGGATTCGATCTCAAATGATAGGTTAAGGTAATCTGAACTGATTTCGAGTAGATGGGTTGAAAGATACAGATTTTTCTAGCTAAATATGGTCCTAAAGATGATGAATTCTATCTTAATTGGTGGGTTAGGGTGTACTGAACTGATTTTCAATAGACTGTTTGAAAGATTCAGAATTTTCTGGCTGCTTTTGCTTCTGAAGATGATGGATTCAATCTGAAAAGATGGGTTTAGGCGTATTGAACTGATTTGAAATAGATAGGTGGAAAGATTAAGAATTTTCTAGCTACTTTTTGCTCCTGAAGATGATGGATTCGATCTCAAATGATAGGTTAAGGTAAACTGAACTGATTTCGAGTAGATGGGTTGAAAGATACAGATTTTTCTAGCTAAATATGGTCCTAAAGATGATGAATCTATCTTAATTGGTGGGTTAGGGTGTACTGAACTGATTTTCAATAGACTCTTTGAAAGATTCAGAATTTTCTGGCTGCTTTTGCTTCTGAAGATGATGGATTCAATCTGAAAAGATGGGTTTAGGCGTATTGAACTGATTTCAAATAGATAGGTGGAAAGATTAAGAATTTTCTAGCTACTTTTGCTCCTGAAGATGATGGATTCGATCTGAAATGATTGGTTAAGGTAAATTGAACTGATTTCGAGTAGATCGGTTGAAAGATACAGATTTTTCTAGCTAAATATGGTCCTAAAGATGATGAATTCTATCTTAATTGGTGGGTTAGGGTGTACTGAACTGATTTTCAATAGACTGTTTGAAAGATTCAGAATTTTCTGGCTGCTTTTGCTTCTGAAGATGATGGATTCAATCTGAAAAGATGGGTTTAGGCGTATTGAACTGATTTCAAATAGATAGGTGGAAAGATTAAGAATTTTCTAGCTACTTTTGCTCCTGAAGATGATGGATTCGATCTGAAATGATTGGTTAAGGTAAAGTGAACTGATTTCGAGTAGATCGGTTGAAAGATACAGATTTTTCTAGCTAAATATGGTCCTAAAGATGATGAATTCTATCTTAATTGGTGGGTTAGGGTGTACTGAACTGATTTTCAATAGACTGTTTGAAAGATTCAGGATTTTCTGGCTGCTTTTGCTTCTGAAGATGATGGATTCAATCTGAAAAGATGGGTTTAGGCGTATTGAACTGATTTGAAATAGATAGGTGGAAAGATTAAGAATTTTCTGGCTACTAAATGCTCCTGAAGATGATGAATTCGATCTGAAATGATAGGTTAAGGTAAACTGAACTGATTTCGAGTAGATGGGTTGAAAGATACAGATTTTTCTAGCTAAATATGGTCCTAAAGATGATGAATTCTATCTTAATTGGTGGGTTAGGGTGTACTGAACTGATTTTCAATAGACTGTTTGAAAGATTCAGAATTTTCTGGCTTCTTTTGCTTCTGAAGGTGATGGATTCAATCTGAAAAGATAGTTTTTGGCGTATTGAACTGATTTGAAATAGATAGGTGGAAAGATTAAGAATTTTCTAGCTACTTTTGCTCCTGAAGATGATGGATTCGATCTCAAATGATAGGTTAAGGTATACTGAACTGATTTCGAGTAGATGGGTTGAAAGATACAGATTTTTCTAGCTAAATATAGTCCCAAAGATGATGAATCTATCTTAATTGGTGGGTTAGGGAGTACTGAACTGATTTTCAATAGACTGTTTGAAAGATTCAGAATTTTCTGGCTGCTTTTGCTTCTGAAGATGATGGATTCAATCTGAAAAGATGGGTTTAGGCGTATTGAACTGATTTCAAATAGATAGGTGGAAAGATTAAGAATTTTCTGGCTACTTTTGCTCCTGAAGATGATGGATTCGATCTGAAATGATTGGTTAAGGTAAAGTGAACTGATTTCGAGTAGATCGGTTGAAAGATACAGATTTTTCTAGCTAAATATGGTCCTAAAGATGATGAATTCTATCTTAATTGGTGGGTTAGGGTGTACTGAACTGATTTTCAATAGACTGTTTGAAAGATTCAGGATTTTCTGGCTGCTTTTGCTTCTGAAGATGGTGGATTCAATCTGAAAAGATGGGTTTAGGCGTATTGAACTGATTTGAAATAGATAGGTGGAAAGATTAAGAATTTTCTGGCTACTAAATGCTCCTGAAGATGATGGATTCGATCTGAAATGATAGGTTAAGGTAAACTGAACTGATTTCGAGTAGATGGGTTGAAAGATACAGATTTTTCTAGCTAAATATGGTCCTAAAGATGATGAATTCTATCTTAATTGGTGGGTTAGGGTGTACTGAACTGATTTTCAATAGACTGTTTGAAAGATTCAGAATTTTCTGGCTGCTTTTGCTTCTGAAGATGGTGGTTTCAATCTGAAAAGATGGGTTTAGGCGTATTGAACTGATTTGAAATAGATAGGTGGAAAGATTAAGAATTTTCTAGCTACTTTTGCTCCTGAAGATGATAGATTCGATCTGAAATGATAGGTTAAGGTAAACTGAACTGATTTCGAGTAGATGGGTTGAAAGATACAGATTTTTCTAGCTAAATATGGTCCTAAAGATGATGAATTCTATCTTAATTGGTGGGTTAGGGTGTACTGAACTGATTTTCAATAGACTGTTTGAAAGATTCAGAATTTTCTGGCTGCTTTTGCTTCTGAAGATGATGGATTCAATCTGAAAAGATGGGTTTAGGCGTATTGAACTGATTTGAAATAGATAGGTGGAAAGATTAAGAATTTTCTGGCTACTAAATGCTCCTGAAGATGATGGATTCGATCTCAAATGATAGGTTAAGGTAAACTAAACTGATTTCGAGTAGATGGGTTGAAAGATACAGATTTTTCTAGCTAAATATGGTCCTAAAGATGATGAATTCTATCTTAATTGGTGGGTTAGGGTGTACTGAACTGATTTTCAATAGACTGTTTGAAAGATTCAGAATTTTCTGGCTGCTTTTGCTTCTGAAGATGATGGTTTCAATCTGAAAAGATGGGTTAAGGCGTATTGAACTGACTTCAAATAGATAGGTGGAAAGATTAAGAATTTTCTAGCTACTTTTGCTCCTGAAGATGATGGATTCGATCTGAAATGATAGGTTAAGGTAAACTGAACTGATTTCGAGTAGATCGGTTGAAAGATACAGATTTTTCTAGCTAAATATGGTCCTAAAGATGATGAATTCTATCTTAATTGGTGGGTTAGGGTGTACTGAACTGATTTTCAATAGACTGTTTGAAAGATTCAGAATTTTCTGGCTGCTTTTGCTTCTGAAGATGATGGTTTCAATCCGAAAAGATGGGTTTAGGCGTATTGAACTGATTTGAAATAGATAGGTGGAAAGATTAAGAATTTTCTGGCTACTAAATGCTCCTGAAGATGATGGATTCGATCTGAAATGATAGGTTAAGGTAAACTGAACTGATTTCGAGTAGATGGGTTGAAAGATACAGATTTTTCTAGCTAAATATGGTCCTAAAGATGATGAATCTATCTTAATTGGTGTGTTAGGGTGTACTGAACTGATTTTCAATAGACTGTTTGAAAGATTCAGAATTTTCTGGCTGCTTTTGCTTCTGAAGATGATGGATTCAATCTGAAAAGATGGGTTTAGGCGTATTGAACTGATTTGAAATAGATAGGTGGAAAGATTAAGAATTTTCTGGCTACTAAATGCTCCTGAAGATGATGAATTCGATCTGGAATGATAGGTTAAGGTAAACTGAACTGATTTCGAGTAGATGGGTTGAAAGATACAGATTTTTCTAGCTAAATATGGTCCTAAAGATGATGAATTCTATCTTAATTGGTGGGTTAGGGTGTACTGAACTGATTTTCAATAGACTGTTTGAAAGATTCAGAATTTTCTGGCTGCTTTTGCTTCTGAAGATGATGGTTTCAATCCGAAAAGATGGGTTTAGGCGTATTGAACTGATTTGAAATAGATAGGTGGAAAGATTAAGAATTTTCTGGCTACTAAATGCTCCTGAAGATGATGGATTCGATCTGAAATGATAGGTTAAGGTAAACTGAACTGATTTCGAGTAGATGGGTTGAAAGATACAGATTTTTCTAGCTAAATATGGTCCTAAAGATGATGAATTCTATCTTAATTGGTGTGTTAGGGTGTACTGAACTGATTTTGAATAGACTGTTTGAAAGATTCAGAATTTTCTGGCTGCTTTTGCTTCTGAAGATGATGGATTCAATCTGAAAAGATGGGTTTAGGCGTATTGAACTGATTTCAAATAGATAGGTGGAAAGATTAAGAATTTTCTAGCTACTTTTGCTCCTGAAGATGATGGATTCGATCTGAAATGATTGGTTAAGGTAAAGTGAACTGATTTCGAGTAGATCGGTTGAAAGATACAGATTTTTCTAGCTAAATATGGTCCTAAAGATGATGAATTCTATCTTAATTGGTGGGTTAGGGTGTACTGAACTGATTTTCAATAGACTGTTTGAAAGATTCAGGATTTTCTGGCTGCTTTTGCTTCTGAAGATGATGGATTCAATCTGAAAAGATGGGTTTAGGCGTATTGAACTGATTTGAAATAGATAGGTGGAAAGATTAAGAATTTTCTGGCTACTAAATGCTCCTGAAGATGATAAATTCGATCTGAAATGATAGGTTAAGGTAAACTGAACTGATTTCGAGTAGATGGGTTGAAAGATACAGATTTTTCTAGCTAAATATGGTCCTAAAGATGATGAATTCTATCTTAATTGGTGGGTTAGGGTGTACTGAACTGATTTTCAATAGACTGTTTGAAAGATTCAGAATTTTCTGGCTTCTTTTGCTTCTGAAGGTGATGGATTCAATCTGAAAAGATAGTTTTTGGCGTATTGAACTGATTTGAAATAGATAGGTGGAAAGATTAAGAATTTTCTAGCTACTTTTGCTCCTGAAGATGATGGATTCGATCTCAAATGATAGGTTAAGGTATACTGAACTGATTTCGAGTAGATGGGTTGAAAGATACAGATTTTTCTAGCTAAATATAGTCCCAAAGATGATGAATCTATCTTAATTGGTGGGTTAGGGAGTACTGAACTGATTTTCAATAGACTGTTTGAAAGATTCAGAATTTTCTGGCTGCTTTTGCTTCTGAAGATGATGGATTCAATCTGAAAAGATGGGTTTAGGCGTATTGAACTGATTTCAAATAGATAGGTGGAAAGATTAAGAATTTTCTGGCTACTTTTGCTCCTGAAGATGATGGATTCGATCTGAAATGATTGGTTAAGGTAAAGTGAACTGATTTCGAGTAGATCGGTTGAAAGATACAGATTTTTCTAGCTAAATATGGTCCTAAAGATGATGAATTCTATCTTAATTGGTGGGTTAGGGTGTACTGAACTGATTTTCAATAGACTGTTTGAAAGATTCAGGATTTTCTGGCTGCTTTTGCTTCTGAAGATGGTGGATTCAATCTGAAAAGATGGGTTTAGGCGTATTGAACTGATTTGAAATAGATAGGTGGAAAGATTAAGAATTTTCTGGCTACTAAATGCTCCTGAAGATGATGGATTCGATCTGAAATGATAGGTTAAGGTAAACTGAACTGATTTCGAGTAGATTGGTTGAAAGATACAGATTTTTCTAGCTAAATATGGTCCTAAAGATGATGAATTCTATCTTAATTGGTGGGTTAGGGTGTACTGAACTTATTTTCAATAGACTGTTTGAAAGATTCAGAATTTTCTGGCTGCTTTTGCTTCTGAAGATGGTGGTTTCAATCTGAAAAGATGGGTTTAGGCGTATTGAACTGATTTGAAATAGATAGGTGGAAAGATTAAGAATTTTCTAGCTACTTTTGCTCCTGATGATGATAGATTCGATCTGAAATGATAGGTTAAGGTAAACTGAACTGATTTCGAGTAGATGGGTTGAAAGATACAGATTTTTCTAGCTAAATATGGTCCTAAAGATGATGAATTCTATCTTAATTGGTGGGTTAGGGTGTACTGAACTGATTTTCAATAGACTGTTTGAAAGATTCAGAATTTTCTGGCTGCTTTTGCTTCTGAAGATGGTGGTTTCAATCTGAAAAGATGGGTTTAGGCGTATTGAACTGATTTGAAATAGATAGGTGGAAAGATTAAGAATTTTCTAGCTACTTTTGCTCCTGAAGATGATAGATTCGATCTGAAATGATAGGTTAAGGTAAACTGAACTGATTTCGAGTAGATGGGTTGAAAGATACAGATTTTTCTAGCTAAATATGGTCCTAAAGATGATGAATTCTATCTTAATTGGTGGGTTAGGGTGTACTGAACTGATTTTCAATAGACTGTTTGAAAGATTCAGAATTTTCTGGCTGCTTTTGCTTCTGAAGATGATGGTTTCAATCCGAAAAGATGGGTTTAGGCGTATTGAACTGATTTGAAATAGATAGGTGGAAAGATTAAGAATTTTCTGGCTACTAAATGCTCCTGAAGATGATGGATTCGATCTGAAATGATAGGTTAAGGTAAACTGAACTGATTTCGAGTAGATGGGTTGAAAGATACAGATTTTTCTAGCTAAATATGGTCCTAAAGATGATGAATTCTATCTTAATTGGTGTGTTAGGGTGTACTGAACTGATTTTGAATAGACTGTTTGAAAGATTCAGGATTTTCTGGCTGCTTTTGCTTCTGAAGATGATGGATTCAATCTGAAAAGATGGGTTTAGGCGTATTGAACTGATTTGAAATAGATAGGTGGAAAGGTTAAGAATTTTCTGGCTACTCAATGCTCCTGAAGATGATGGATTCGATCTCAAATGATAGGTTAAGGTAATCTGAACTGATTTCGAGTAGATGGGTTGAAAGATACAGATTTTTCTAGCTAAATATGGTCCTAAAGATGATGAATTCTATCTTAATTGGTGGGTTAGGGTGTACTGAACTGATTTTCAATAGACTGTTTGAAAGATTCAGAATTTTCTGGCTGCTTTTGCTTCTGAAGATGATGCTTTCAATCTGAAAAGATGGGTTTAGGCGTATTGAACTGATTTGAAATAGATAGGTGGAAAGATTAAGAATTTTCTAGCTACTTTTTGCTCCTGAAGATGATGGATTCGATCTCAAATGATAGGTTAAGGTAAACTGAACTGATTTCGAGTAGATGGGTTGAAAGATACAGATTTTTCTAGCTAAATATGGTCCTAAAGATGATGAATCTATCTTAATTGGTGGGTTAGGGTGTACTGAACTGATTTTCAATAGACTGTTTGAAAGATTCAGAATTTTCTGGCTGCTTTTGCTTCTGAAGATGATGGATTCAATCTGAAAAGATGGGTTTAGGCGTATTGAACTGATTTCAAATAGATAGGTGGAAAGATTAAGAATTTTCTAGCTACTTTTGCTCCTGAAGATGATGGATTCGATCTGAAATGATTGGTTAAGGTAAATTGAACTGATTTCGAGTATATCGGTTGAAAGATACAGATTTTTCTAGCTAAATATGGTCCTAAAGATGATGAATTCTATCTTAATTGGTGGGTTAGGGTGTACTGAACTGATTTTCAATAGACTGTTTGAAAGATTCAGGATTTTCTGGCTGCTTTTGCTTCTGAAGATGGTGGATTCAATCTGAAAAGATGGGTTTAGGCGTATTGAACTGATTTGAAATAGATAGGTGGAAAGATTAAGAATTTTCTGGCTACTAAATGCTCCTGAAGATGATGGATTCGATCTGAAATGATAGGTTAAGGTAAACTGAACTGATTTCGAGTAGATTGGTTGAAAGATACAGATTTTTCTAGCTAAATATGGTCCTAAAGATGATGAATTCTATCTTAATTGGTGGGTTAGGGTGTACTGAACTGATTTTCAATCTGAACTGATTTGGAGTAGATGGGTTGAAAGATACAGATTTTTCTAGCTAAATATGGTCCTAAAGATGATGAATTCTATCTTAATTGGTGGGTTAGGGTGTACTGAACTGATTTTCAATAGACTGTTTGAAAGATTCAGAATTTTCTGGCTGCTTTTGCTTCTGAAGATGATGCTTTCAATCTGAAAAGATGGGTTTAGGCGTATTGAACTGATTTGAAATAGATAGGTGGAAAGATTAAGAATTTTCTAGCTACTTTTTGCTCCTGAAGATGATGGATTCGATCTCAAATGATAGGTTAAGGTAAACTGAACTGATTTCGAGTAGATGGGTTGAAAGATACAGATTTTTCTAGCTAAATATGGTCCTAAAGATGATGAATCTATCTTAATTGGTGGGTTAGGGTGTACTGAACTGATTTTCAATAGACTGTTTGAAAGATTCAGAATTTTCTGGCTGCTTTTGCTTCTGAAGATGATGGATTCAATCTGAAAAGATGGGTTTAGGCGTATTGAACTGATTTCAAATAGATAGGTGGAAAGATTAAGAATTTTCTAGCTACTTTTGCTCCTGAAGATGATGGATTCGATCTGAAATGATTGGTTAAGGTAAATTGAACTGATTTCGAGTAGATCGGTTGAAAGATACAGATTTTTCTAGCTAAATATGGTCCTAAAGATGATGAATTCTATCTTAATTGGTGGGTTAGGGTGTACTGAACTGATTTTCAATAGACTGTTTGAAAGATTCAGAATTTTCTGGCTGCTTTTGCTTCTGAAGATGATGGATTCAATCTGAAAAGATGGGTTTAGGCGTATTGAACTGATTTGAAATAGATAGGTGGAAAGATTAAGAATTTTCTAGCTACTTTTGCTCCTGAAGATGATGGATTCGATCTCAAATGATAGGTTAAGGTATACTGAACTGATTTCGAGTAGATGGGTTGAAAGATACAGATTTTTCTAGCTAAATATAGTCCCAAAGATGATGAATCTATCTTAATTGGTGGGTTAGGGAGTACTGAACTGATTTTCAATAGACTGTTTGAAAGATTCAGAATTTTCTGGCTGCTTTTGCTTCTGAAGATGATGGATTCAATCTGAAAAGATGGGTTTAGGCGTATTGAACTGATTTCAAATAGATAGGTGGAAAGATTAAGAATTTTCTGGCTACTTTTGCTCCTGAAGATGATGGATTCGATCTGAAATGATTGGTTAAGGTAAAGTGAACTGATTTCGAGTAGATCGGTTGAAAGATACAGATTTTTCTAGCTAAATATGGTCCTAAAGATGATGAATTCTATCTTAATTGGTGGGTTAGGGTGTACTGAACTGATTTTCAATAGACTGTTTGAAAGATTCAGGATTTTCTGGCTGCTTTTGCTTCTGAAGATGGTGGATTCAATCTGAAAAGATGGGTTTAGGCGTATTGAACTGATTTGAAATAGATAGGTGGAAAGATTAAGAATTTTCTGGCTATTAAATGCTCCTGAAGATGATGGATTCGATCTGAAATGATAGGTTAAGGTAAACTGAACTGATTTCGAGTAGATTGGTTGAAAGATACAGATTTTTCTAGCTAAATATGGTCCTAAAGATGATGAATTCTATCTTAATTGGTGGGTTAGGGTGTACTGAACTGATTTTCAATAGACTGTTTGAAAGATTCAGAATTTTCTGGCTGCTTTTGCTTCTGAAGATGGTGGTTTCAATCTGAAAAGATGGGTTTAGGCGTATTGAACTGATTTGAAATAGATAGGTGGAAAGATTAAGAATTTTCTAGCTACTTTTGCTCCTGATGATGATAGATTCGATCTGAAATGATAGGTTAAGGTAAACTGAACTGATTTCGAGTAGATGGGTTGAAAGATACAGATTTTTCTAGCTAAATATGGTCCTAAAGATGATGAATTCTATCTTAATTGGTGGGTTAGGGTGTACTGAACTGATTTTCAATAGACTGTTTGAAAGATTCAGAATTTTCTGGCTGCTTTTGCTTCTGAAGATGGTGGTTTCAATCTGAAAAGATGGGTTTAGGCGTATTGAACTGATTTGAAATAGATAGGTGGAAAGATTAAGAATTTTCTAGCTACTTTTGCTCCTGAAGATGATAGATTCGATCTGAAATGATAGGTTAAGGTAAACTGAACTGATTTCGAGTAGATGGGTTGAAAGATACAGATTTTTCTAGCTAAATATGGTCCTAAAGATGATGAATTCTATCTTAATTGGTGGGTTAGGGTGTACTGAACTGATTTTCAATAGACTGTTTGAAAGATTCAGAATTTTCTGGCTGCTTTTGCTTCTGAAGATGATGGATTCAATCTGAAAAGATGGGTTTAGGCGTATTGAACTGATTTGAAATAGATAGGTGGAAAGATTAAGAATTTTCTGGCTACTAAATGCTCCTGAAGATGATGGATTCGATCTCAAATGATAGGTTAAGGTAAACTAAACTGATTTCGAGTAGATGGGTTGAAAGATACAGATTTTTCTAGCTAAATATGGTCCTAAAGATGATGAATTCTATCTTAATTGGTGGGTTAGGGTGTACTGAACTGATTTTCAATAGACTGTTTGAAAGATTCAGAATTTTCTGGCTGCTTTTGCTTCTGAAGATGATGGTTTCAATCTGAAAAGATGGGTTAAGGCGTATTGAACTGACTTCAAATAGATAGGTGGAAAGATTAAGAATTTTCTAGCTACTTTTGCTCCTGAAGATGATGGATTCGATCTGAAATGATAGGTTAAGGTAAACTGAACTGATTTCGAGTAGATCGGTTGAAAGATACAGATTTTTCTAGCTAAATATGGTCCTAAAGATGATGAATTCTATCTTAATTGGTGGGTTAGGGTGTACTGAACTGATTTTCAATAGACTGTTTGAAAGATTCAGAATTTTCTGGCTGCTTTTGCTTCTGAAGATGATGGTTTCAATCCGAAAAGATGGGTTTAGGCGTATTGAACTGATTTGAAATAGATAGGTGGAAAGATTAAGAATTTTCTGGCTACTAAATGCTCCTGAAGATGATGGATTCGATCTGAAATGATAGGTTAAGGTAAACTGAACTGATTTCGAGTAGATGGGTTGAAAGATACAGATTTTTCTAGCTAAATATGGTCCTAAAGATGATGAATCTATCTTAATTGGTGTGTTAGGGTGTACTGAACTGATTTTCAATAGACTGTTTGAAAGATTCAGAATTTTCTGGCTGCTTTTGCTTCTGAAGATGATGGATTCAATCTGAAAAGATGGGTTTAGGCGTATTGAACTGATTTGAAATAGATAGGTGGAAAGATTAAGAATTTTCTGGCTACTAAATGCTCCTGAAGATGATGAATTCGATCTGGAATGATAGGTTAAGGTAAACTGAACTGATTTCGAGTAGATGGGTTGAAAGATACAGATTTTTCTAGCTAAATATGGTCCTAAAGATGATGAATTCTATCTTAATTGGTGGGTTAGGGTGTACTGAACTGATTTTCAATAGACTGTTTGAAAGATTCAGAATTTTCTGGCTTCTTTTGCTTCTGAAGGTGATGGATTCAATCTGAAAAGATAGTTTTTGGCGTATTGAACTGATTTGAAATAGATAGGTGGAAAGATTAAGAATTTTCTAGCTACTTTTGCTCCTGAAGATGATGGATTCGATCTCAAATGATAGGTTAAGGTAATCTGAACTGATTTCGAGTAGATGGGTTGAAAGATACAGATTTTTCTAGCTAAATATGGTCCTAAAGATGATGAATTCTATCTTAATTGGTGGGTTAGGGTGTACTGAACTGATTTTCAATAGACTGTTTGAAAGATTCAGAATTTTCTGGCTGCTTTTGCTTCTGAAGATGATGCTTTCAATCTGAAAAGATGGGTTTAGGCGTATTGAACTGATTTGAAATAGATAGGTGGAAAGATTAAGAATTTTCTAGCTACTTTTTGCTCCTGAAGATGATGGATTCGATCTCAAATGATAGGTTAAGGTAAACTGAACTGATTTCGAGTAGATGGGTTGAAAGATACAGATTTTTCTAGCTAAATATGGTCCTAAAGATGATGAATCTATCTTAATTGGTGGGTTAGGGTGTACTGAACTGATTTTCAATAGACTGTTTGAAAGATTCAGAATTTTCTGGCTGCTTTTGCTTCTGAAGATGATGGATTCAATCTGAAAAGATGGGTTTAGGCGTATTGAACTGATTTCAAATAGATAGGTGGAAAGATTAAGAATTTTCTAGCTACTTTTGCTCCTGAAGATGATGGATTCGATCTGAAATGATTGGTTAAGGTAAATTGAACTGATTTCGAGTAGATCGGTTGAAAGATACAGATTTTTCTAGCTAAATATGGTCCTAAAGATGATGAATTCTATCTTAATTGGTGGGTTAGGGTGTACTGAACTGATTTTCAATAGACTGTTTGAAAGATTCAGAATTTTCTGGCTGCTTTTGCTTCTGAAGATGATGGATTCAATCTGAAAAGATGGGTTTAGGCGTATTGAACTGATTTCAAATAGATAGGTGGAAAGATTAAGAATTTTCTAGCTACTTTTGCTCCTGAAGATGATGGATTCGATCTGAAATGATTGGTTAAGGTAAAGTGAACTGATTTCGAGTAGATCGGTTGAAAGATACAGATTTTTCTAGCTAAATATGGTCCTAAAGATGATGAATTCTATCTTAATTGGTGGGTTAGGGTGTACTGAACTGATTTTCAATAGACTGTTTGAAAGATTCAGGATTTTCTGGCTGCTTTTGCTTCTGAAGATGATGGATTCAATCTGAAAAGATGGGTTTAGGCGTATTGAACTGATTTGAAATAGATAGGTGGAAAGATTAAGAATTTTCTGGCTACTAAATGCTCCTGAAGATGATGAATTCGATCTGAAATGATAGGTTAAGGTAAACTGAACTGATTTCGAGTAGATGGGTTGAAAGATACAGATTTTTCTAGCTAAATATGGTCCTAAAGATGATGAATTCTATCTTAATTGGTGGGTTAGGGTGTACTGAACTGATTTTCAATAGACTGTTTGAAAGATTCAGAATTTTCTGGCTTCTTTTGCTTCTGAAGGTGATGGATTCAATCTGAAAAGATAGTTTTTGGCGTATTGAACTGATTTGAAATAGATAGGTGGAAAGATTAAGAATTTTCTAGCTACTTTTGCTCCTGAAGATGATGGATTCGATCTTAAATGATAGGTTAAGGTATACTGAACTGATTTCGAGTAGATGGGTTGAAAGATACAGATTTTTCTAGCTAAATATAGTCCCAAAGATGATGAATCTATCTTAATTGGTGGGTTACACGAAGGTACAGAGCCGCAACTTTCAGCGACCTTGACACCAAACACGTGAACTTTCTAGGTGCGCGAATGTTGTTATGACGTCATAATACTCTAAATAAACAACACCGCGCGGTCTCGCGATACGCGCGTTGAAGGATCTAAAATCTATTCTGCGATGTATTTTAAATAATATTTATAAAAGAATCCATTTAAAGACTATAATTAACATATAAAACATAAAATTAATTGAAAGCAACATCGCTGGAAGATTAGTTTTAAAAATTTGATTGGTGTCAATCATCAATTACCGCTAGTCAAAATGGCGGCCGTCATGATAAACAAGACGGAGAATTTTCTTTAACTGACTGGATCTGGTATAAAATATAGTATTTCACATCACAAATGGCCCAAGTCCGTTTAAAAGAATAACTGTACCGCACTCAAGGCACCAAGGTTGGAATATGGCTATGGATCATGATAAAATAGTGCGCTACGACCGATAAAATATCAGCTGTCGGTACTCGGTCATGCCATGGTACACAGGCCTACAGTACTACTACTCTTCTGTCGCATCGAATCGGAACCTGATTCCCGAAGCAGCCAAGGTCCTAACGAGAAGAATAAACGAAACAAATGTAAGTGTCCTGCACTCAATTCTACGGTGTCTAATTATCTTCAAGTGTCTACTCCATCCACACTTTAATGTAGTCTACAAAAACATGGACAAGCGATACTTTAGATTAGGTTCTCATCAAACAATCTACTGGGGGGGGGGGGGGGGTTGAGTGAACTTGTAGGTAGTGTACTCACTGCTACTTATCTTATTTTTAGGAAACATTTTTGACAGACCACCTATCTACTAGTGAATGATTTTTCCATGGACCCGAAAAGTAGGCCTAGGCCTCTTAGAGTCGTAAGAAGGTAGGCTATTCATGACATTTATTTACATAACTATGAAGTCTTGAAATAAATTTCCACATGCAATTTTTTTTATTTCAAAGGCAATGTTTTTTTTCAGAGAGTTCAGCCTGTTACAGGAACCCGAACAATGCTAATTTAGAGGTCAACTTGTGACTAGAAAAGCCAGGTTTACAGGATTGGAGATGATAAAAAGTGAGTAGGCCTCACTGACTGAATGGTAAATACATCATCTGTAGTCATCGCTGCTGTATTGAATCATTTAACTTTCAGCAATCAATTGAATTTTTTGTTTGCTTTTATTCATCTTTAGGTGATGCAGATATCAAGTACAAGGACATGAAGTTGAATCTTAAAACTGGGGATTGTCAAGATTTTACTTGTTTCCATCTTTTCACTTAGATGTTTGAATAAATCTAAACATATAAAAGAGCTTTTTCATATGCGTATTCCTGAAGTCGTGAATTCCTATTCATTCCTACTAACAGAAGAAAATAAGAGAAGCTTCTTCTACACTTGCATCTTATACCGAGGTTATGCGTCTACACTAAGCTCGAAATACGGGTTGAATGCAAAAAGCCAGGTTTTTGAAAAAGGAGTTATATAACCTATTGAGAATTGAACCTATGTTCACGAAAAACTCTACAGATGTGGATTCAGTTACTGGAGCTAAATTAAGTGTAGATGCAGCCCTGCAAACGCTGGGTTTATATGAACCCGCATACTTTGAAACGCGGGTTCAACGAGCTGTAGACGTGGTAATATATATCGCAGTCAGAAAAAGAAGCAAATTGAAAGTACATCAATCTTTTATTTCAAACCTAAAACAATGAGACAGAAGCTTTGAATGCAACAAGCTATTTGAGCAATTGCGGTTACTAATTTGTAAAATTTATTGATATGATATGGAAGGCCAACTGCTGAATTCCATGGGTACCATCAGAACCAAATGCACGCTACTTGCCATCTACCTGAAATAAACAAATGTCAATATTATGTTATGAACAAATAAATATGAAAAAATTGCAAATTTCTGCTTGATACAACTTACATTTGAATGGGAAACATCGGTTATAAAATATCTGCTATGTCTGACAAATAACTGACGAATCCTATAAAACAAAAAATATATTATCTTTAAAATAAAATTTACAATTCAAAGATTTTTGGCAATCTTCCAATACAATATACATAGGTCCCTAGTAGGCCTACGCTAAACACTAACTGAGCTAGACAACCTGATATCCTTTCAAACAAAACTGAATTCGACATTAGATGTGAGATGCGTGAAAATGAGCCATAGGCTGGTTTTCCACGAGAAACAGATCAATCAAATTTATTTCCCTTTAGCCGTTTCCACAACAAGGGTGCGGCACTGTTGGACAGGACAGACACACATTTTCGAGTCTGTATTAATCAATTTTCACTGTGACTGCGCTGTAATTAGTCAGAATTTTCAGGGAAATCCCCTACAAAAATGGCCCCACCACCCGAAGACCTGCACACAAATTTCTGTGTCAGAGCCAAAATTGAGGTAACGCCTGCGCTTTTACACCATTCTCGTGGAAAATCCTAGTTTAGGCATATTACGCAACGAATTCAATATTTCCTTATGCCAAATGATTATTCTCATAACAGTCCTTCATTTCAGGATTCAATAAGTCTCAGTATGTGTTTTATAGACTGTGGCACTAGTCCAATTACAATAATTTTCGAATTTGGTCCGCAGTTTACGATTAGGCCTAACTTGATGACGCAAATTCTAAGTCAACTCGTAATAGGGAGTACACATTCTATATATCAAAATTGACAGGAGAACAAGATCTAATTACGTATGTTTTCAGATTTCGAATGAACCCAATTATATTCGAGTAAAAGTCATCAAAATTAATAAGGTAAAAACGCAAGCTCATAAAATTAGTTTTGAAGTAGTACGAGAAACTGGGAATATCTCACTTATTTCCAATGCCATATAGACATATAAGGTATCATTCGATTCGTTTTTAGATGGGTTTTAATACTATTGGGTATTTGGATGACTGAACTGTCTATTCTACCTTAAATTCTTCCAAAACTTTGAGATTTCGGAGGCCCAAAACCGGCAAAATGACAAAATTACTTCCTGGTTTTCAGCGCCGCCCTGGGAAATTAATATGGCGAAAGTTGAGAAAACTGGAACATAGCTAAACGCTAAAACACGTATATTTTCATTTTAGATATGCTTCGGTTCGAATCCCAAATACTTAATACCTTAAAACGTGACATTACTCCGGGTGCCGTTCCGTATTCATTCAACACGCGCGCTCAACCGCGAAGCTATTTTTAGCGCAAAAATCAATTTAACCAATAGAGACGCGCTACGTCATAACGTTCGACATGGTCGCATTTGCCTTTACTCGTACCGTCGTGGTTAGGGAGTACTGAACTGATTTTCAATAGACTGTTTGAAAGATTCAGAATTTTCTGGCTGCTTTTGCTTCTGAAGATGATGGATTCAATCTGAAAAGATGGGTTTAGGCGTATTGAACTGATTTCAAATAGATAGGTGGAAAGATTAAGAATTTTCTGGCTACTTTTGCTCCTGAAGATGATGGATTCGATCTGAAATGATTGGTTAAGGTAAAGTGAACTGATTTCGAGTAGATCGGTTGAAAGATACAGATTTTTCTAGCTAAATATGGTCCTAAAGATGATGAATTCTATCTTAATTGGTGGGTTAGGGTGTACTGAACTGATTTTCAATAGACTGTTTGAAAGATTCAGAATTTTCTGGCTGCTTTTGCTTCTGAAGATGGTGGTTTCAATCTGAAAAGATGGGTTTAGGCGTATTGAACTGATTTGAAATAGATAGGTGGAAAGATTAAGAATTTTCTAGCTACTTTTGCTCCTGAAGATGATAGATTCGATCTGAAATGATAGGTTAAGGTAAACTGAACTGATTTCGAGTAGATTGGTTGAAAGATACAGATTTTTCTAGCTAAATATGGTCCTAAAGATGATGAATTCTATCTTAATTGGTGGGTTAGGGTGTACTGAACTGATTTTCAATAGACTGTTTGAAAGATTCAGAATTTTCTGGCTGCTTTTGCTTCTGAAGATGGTGGTTTCAATCTGAAAAGATGGGTTTAGGCGTATTGAACTGATTTGAAATAGATAGGTGGAAAGATTAAGAATTTTCTAGCTACTTTTGCTCCTGATGATGATAGATTCGATCTGAAATGATAGGTTAAGGTAAACTGAACTGATTTCGAGTAGATGGGTTGAAAGATACAGATTTTTCTAGCTAAATATGGTCCTAAAGATGATGAATTCTATCTTAATTGGTGGGTTAGGGTGTACTGAACTGATTTTCAATAGACTGTTTGAAAGATTCAGAATTTTCTGGCTGCTTTTGCTTCTGAAGATGATGGTTTCAATCTGAAAAGATGGGTTAAGGCGTATTGAACTGACTTCAAATAGATAGGTGGAAAGATTAAGAATTTTCTAGCTACTTTTGCTCCTGAAGATGATGGATTCGATCTGAAATGATAGGTTAAGGTAAACTGAACTGATTTCGAGTAGATCGGTTGAAAGATACAGATTTTTCTAGCTAAATATGGTCCTAAAGATGATGAATTCTATCTTAATTGGTGGGTTAGGGTGTACTGAACTGATTTTCAATAGACTGTTTGAAAGATTCAGAATTTTCTGGCTGCTTTTGCTTCTGAAGATGATGGTTTCAATCCGAAAAGATGGGTTTAGGCGTATTGAACTGATTTGAAATAGATAGGTGGAAAGATTAAGAATTTTCTGGCTACTAAATGCTCCTGAAGATGATGGATTCGATCTGAAATGATAGGTTAAGGTAAACTGAACTGATTTCGAGTAGATGGGTTGAAAGATACAGATTTTTCTAGCTAAATATGGTCCTAAAGATGATGAATCTATCTTAATTGGTGTGTTAGGGTGTACTGAACTGATTTTCAATAGATTGTTTGAAAGATTCAGAATTTTCTGGCTGCTTTTGCTTCTGAAGATGATGGATTCAATCTGAAAAGATGGGTTTAGGCGTATTGAACTGATTTGAAATAGATAGGTGGAAAGATTAAGAATTTTCTGGCTACTAAATGCTCCTGAAGATGATGAATTCGATCTGGAATGATAGGTTAAGGTAAACTGAACTGATTTCGAGTAGATGGGTTGAAAGATACAGATTTTTCTAGCTAAATATGGTCCTAAAGATGATGAATTCTATCTTAATTGGTGGGTTAGGGTGTACTGAACTGATTTTCAATAGACTGTTTGAAAGATTCAGAATTTTCTGGCTTCTTTTGCTTCTGAAGGTGATGGATTCAATCTGAAAAGATAGTTTTTGGCGTATTGAACTGATTTGAAATAGATAGGTGGAAAGATTAAGAATTTTCTAGCTACTTTTGCTCCTGAAGATGATGGATTCGATCTCAAATGATAGGTTAAGGTATACTGAACTGATTTCGAGTAGATGGGTTGAAAGATACAGATTTTTCTAGCTAAATATAGTCCCAAAGATGATGAATCTATCTTAATTGGTGGGTTAGGGAGTACTGAACTGATTTTCAATAGACTGTTTGAAAGATTCAGAATTTTCTGGCTGCTTTTGCTTCTGAAGATGATGGATTCAATCTGAAAAGATGGGTTTAGGCGTATTGAACTGATTTCAAATAGATAGGTGGAAAGATTAAGAATTTTCTAGCTACTTTTGCTCCTGAAGATGATGGATTCGATCTGAAATGATTGGTTAAGGTAAAGTGAACTGATTTCGAGTAGATCGGTTGAAAGATACAGATTTTTCTAGCTAAATATGGTCCTAAAGATGATGAATTCTATCTTAATTGGTGGGTTAGGGTGTACTGAACTGATTTTCAATAGACTGTTTGAAAGATTCAGGATTTTCTGGCTGCTTTTGCTTCTGAAGATGATGGATTCAATCTGAAAAGATGGGTTTAGGCGTATTGAACTGATTTGAAATAGATAGGTGGAAAGATTAAGAATTTTCTGGCTACTACATGCTCCTGAAGATGATGGATTCGATCTGAAATGATAGGTTAAGGTAAACTGAACTGATTTCGAGTAGATGGGTTGAAAGATACAGATTTTTCTAGCTAAATATGGTCCTAAAGATGATGAATTCTATCTTAATTGGTGGGTTAGGGTGTACTGAACTGATTTTCAATAGACTGTTTGAAAGATTCAGAATTTTCTGGCTGCTTTTGCTTCTGAAGATGATGGTTTCAATCTGAAAAGATGGGTTTAGGCGTATTGAACTGATTTGAAATAGATAGGTGGAAAGATTAAGAATTTTCTAGCTACTTTTGCTCCTGAAGATGATAGATTCGATCTGAAATGATAGGTTAAGGTAAACTGAACTGATTTCGAGTAGATGGGTTGAAAGATACAGATTTTTCTAGCTAAATATGGTCCTAAAGATGATGAATTCTATCTTAATTGGTGGGTTAGGGTGTACTGAACTGATTTTCAATAGACTGTTTGAAAGATTCAGAATTTTCTGGCTGCTTTTGCTTCTGAAGATGATGGATTCAATCTGAAAAGATGGGTTTAGGCGTATTGAACTGATTTGAAATAGATAGGTGGAAAGATTAAGAATTTTCTGGCTACTAAATGCTCCTGAAGATGATGGATTCGATCTCAAATGATAGGTTAAGGTAAACTAAACTGATTTCGAGTAGATGGGTTGAAAGATACAGATTTTTCTAGCTAAATATGGTCCTAAAGATGATGAATTCTATCTTAATTGGTGGGTTAGGGTGTACTGAACTGATTTTCAATAGACTGTTTGAAAGATTCAGAATTTTCTGGCTGCTTTTGCTTCTGAAGATGATGGTTTCAATCTGAAAAGATGGGTTAAGGCGTATTGAACTGATTTGAAATAGATAGGTGGAAAGATTAAGAATTTTCTAGCTACTTTTGCTCCTGAAGATGATAGATTCGATCTGAAATGATAGGTTAAGGTAAACTGAACTGATTTCGAGTAGATGGGTTGAAAGATACAGATTTTTCTAGCTAAATATGGTCCTAAAGATGATGAATTCTATCTTAATTGGTGGGTTAGGGAGTACTGAACTGATTTTCAATAGACTGTTTGAAAGATTCAGAATTTTCTGGCTTCTTTTGCTTCTGAAGATGATGGATTCAATCTGAAAAGATGGGTTTAGGCGTATTGAACTGATTTGAAATAGATAGGTGGAAAGATTAAGAATTTTCTAGCTACTTTTGCTCCTGAAGATGATGGATTCGATCTCAAATGATAGGTTAAGGTAAACTAAACTGATTTCGAGTAGATGGGTTGAAAGATACAGATTTTTCTAGCTAAATATGGTCCTAAAGATGATGAATTCTATCTTAATTGGTGGGTTAGGGTGTACTGAACTGATTTTCAATAGACTGTTTGAAAGATTCAGAATTTTCTGGCTGCTTTTGCTTCTGAAGATGATGGTTTCAATCTGAAAAGATGGGTTAAGGCGTATTGAACTGACTTCAAATAGATAGGTGGAAAGATTAAGAAATTTCTAGCTACTTTTGCTCCTGAAGATGATGGATTCGATCTGAAATGATAGGTTAAGGTAAACTGAACTGATTTTTGGTGGATGGGTTGAAAGATACAGATTTTTCTAGCTAAATATGGTCCTAAAGATGATGAATTCTATCTTAATTGGTGGGTTAGGGTGTACTGAACTGATTTTCAATAGACTGTTTGAAAGATTCAGAATTTTCTGGCTGCTTTTGCTTCTGAAGATGATGGTTTCAATCTGAAAAGATGGGTTAAGGCGTATTGAACTGACTTCAAATAGATAGGTGGAAAGATTAAGAATTTTCTAGCTACTTTTGCTCCTGAAGATGATGGATTCGATCTGAAATGATAGGTTAAGGTAAACTGAACTGATTTCGAGTAGATGGGTTGAAAGATACAGATTTTTCTAGCTAAATATGGTCCTAAAGATGATGAATCTATCTTAATTGGTGGGTTAGGGTGTACTGAACTGATTTTCAATAGACTGTTTGAAAGATTCAGAATTTTCTGGCTGCTTTTGCTTCTGAAGATGATGGATTCAATCTGAAAAGATGGGTTTAGGCGTATTGAACTGATTTGAAATAGATAGGTGGAAAGATTAAGAATTTTCTGGCTACTAAATGCTCCTGAAGATGATGAATTCGATCTGAAATGATAGGTTAAGGTAAACTGAACTGATTTCGAGTAGATGGGTTGAAAGATACAGATTTTTCTAGCTAAATATGGTCCTAAAGATGATGAATTCTATCTTAATTGGTGGGTTAGGGTGTACTGAACTGATTTTCAATAGACTGTTTGAAAGATTCAGAATTTTCTGGCTTCTTTTGCTTCTGAAGATGATGGATTCAATCTGAAAAGATGGGTTTAGGCGTATTGAACTGATTTGAAATAGATAGGTGGAAAGATTAAGAATTTTCTGGCTACTAAATGCTCCTGAAGATGATGAATTCGATCTGAAATGATAGGTTAAGGTAAACTGAACTGATTTCGAGTAGATGGGTTGAAAGATACAGATTTTTCTAGCTAAATATGGTCCTAAAGATGATGAATTCTATCTTAATTGGTGGGTTAGGGTGTACTGAACTGATTTTCAATAGACTGTTTGAAAGATTCAGAATTTTCTGGCTTCTTTTGCTTCTGAAGATGATGGATTCAATCTGAAAAGATAGTTTTTGGCGTATTGAACTGATTTGAAATAGATAGGTGGAAAGATTAAGAATTTTCTAGCTACTTTTGCTCCTGAAGATGATGGATTCGATCTGAAATGATAGGTTAAGGTAAACTGAACTGATTTCGAGTAGATGGGTTGAAGGGTTAGGGTTAGGGTTAGGTTTAGAGATAGAGGTTAGGGGACCAAACCGAAGGTTTGGAGACCCCACTAGTGCACGGGCAGCGGGTTATCCCTGTAAAAAAGTAGTGAGAGTTAATTGTTGTAGTGAGGCGGTCTACGGGACGTTCATGCCTCGGGGCGTGTTCGTATCGAGTCGTCGTATCCAGTTTTGTTCGGCTGCTTCGCGGATCGGTCTCGTGGAGCCTGGTAGGTGTTGGAGACCGTACACCCGAAAGTGTTCGCGGGTGTGGTCGACTTGGTTGAAGTGGTCCGAGACTGGAGTCGAATTCTTCGTTCTGATGCGTGAGACGTGATGAGTGACGCGTTCTCGTAGAGACATTCCGGTTTGGCCGACGTACAGCATGTTGCACTTGGTGCATTCGATGCAGTATACAATTTCACGGGTCGCGCAATTAATTGTGCTGCGGATCGCGTGCATTTTGTTGTGGCTGCGGCAAACGGTTGTTTCTCGGACGAGTGGACACGTACGACATCTCGGTGTTCTGCATTTCTCGGTGCCTCGACGTCGGGTTGACGGAGTTCTTTGAGTAGACCTGGAAATAGAAGAATTGGAAACAACGGAAGTATTTCTGTTACGATGCGGTGAAGAGGGGACTCGGGGAGGGGGTGGCTCCGTGGGTTTGAGCTGCGACGAAGTTAGGAGATCTTTGAGACTCTTGTGCTTGGTGTAGGCGGTGACCGTGGTTACCTCGTCAGACCGGCCGGTGGCCGTAGCCAGTTCCGTAAATCTGGTTCGGATGTTACGGGCTAGGGTTCGGTTGGCTTCGGAGTGAGGTAAGATAAGCGGTAAACGCTTTTTCGGCGGTTCGTCGGCCCGTTGTTGTTCTCGTAGATCTCGTTCGGCGTGGTGCCGTAGAGCTTGGCTTTTGATGTGTCGCAGTTCGCGGTCTTTGTAGCCACGACCTCTGAGTACTTTAAGGACGGTTCCGGTCGCTGCGTGTAAGTCCGAATCGTTATTGCAGATGCGCCGGAACCGGAGAATTTGACTTTTAACTATACCGGAAAATGTGTGTTTAGGGTGAAACGAGGATCGATGTAGTAATTGATGCGAATCGGTTGGTTTGAAGTAGACTTTGGTGTCTACTGTGCCACTTGTCTCGAATCGCGGGCCTTTGAAAGTGGTTAGGGTTAGGGTTAGGGTTAGGGTTAGGGTTAGGGTTAGGGTTAGGGTTAGGGTTAGGGTTAGGGTTAGGGTTAGGGTTAGGGTTAGGGTTAGGGTTAGGGTTAGGGTTAGGGTTAGGGTTAGGGTTAGGGTTAGGGTTAGGGTTAGGGTTAGGGTTAGGGTTAGGGTTAGGGTTAGGGTTAGGGTTAGGGTTAGGGTTAGGGTTAGGGTTAGGGTTAGGGTTAGGGTTAGGGTTAGGGTTAGGGTTAGGGTTAGGGTTAGGGTTAGGGTTAGGGTTAGGGTTAGGGTTAGGGTTAGGGTTAGGGTTAGGGTTAGGGTTAGGGTTAGGGTTAGGGTTAGGGTTAGGGTTAGGGTTAGGGTTAGGGTTAGGGTTAGGGTTAGGGTTAGGGTTAGGGTTAGGGTTAGGGTTAGGGTTAGGGTTAGGGTTAGGGTTAGGGTTAGGGTTAGGGTTAGGGTTAGGGTTAGGGTTAGGGTTAGGGTTAGGGTTAGGGTTAGGGTTAGGGTTAGGGTTAGGGTTAGGGTTAGGGTTAGGGTTAGGGTTAGGGTTAGGGTTAGGGTTAGGGTTAGGGTTAGGGTTAGGGTTAGGGTTAGGGTTAGGGTTAGGGTTAGGGTTAGGGTTAGGGTTAGGGTTAGGGTTAGGGTTAGGGTTAGGGTTAGGGTTAGGGTTAGGGTTAGGGTTAGGGTTAGGGTTAGGGTTAGGGTTAGGGTTAGGGTTAGGGTTAGGGTTAGGGTTAGGGTTAGGGTTAGGGTTAGGGTTAGGGTTAGGGTTAGGGTTAGGGTTAGGGTTAGGGTTAGGGTTAGGGTTAGGGTTAGGGTTAGGGTTAGGGTTAGGGTTAGGGTTAGGGTTAGGGTTAGGGTTAGGGTTAGGGTTAGGGTTAGGGTTAGGGTTAGGGTTAGGGTTAGGGTTAGGGTTAGGGTTAGGGTTAGGGTTAGGGTTAGGGTTAGGGTTAGGGTTAGGGTTAGGGTTAGGGTTAGGGTTAGGGTTAGGGTTAGGGTTAGGGTTAGGGTTAGGGTTAGGGTTAGGGTTAGGGTTAGGGTTAGGGTTAGGGTTAGGGTTAGGGTTAGGGTTAGGGTTAGGGTTAGGGTTAGGGTTAGGGTTAGGGTTAGGGTTAGGGTTAGGGTTAGGGTTAGGGTTAGGGTTAGGGTTAGGGTTAGGGTTAGGGTTAGGGTTAGGGTTAGGGTTAGGGTTAGGGTTAGGGTTAGGGTTAGGGTTAGGGTTAGGGTTAGGGTTAGGGTTAGGGTTAGGGTTAGGGTTAGGGTTAGGGTTAGGGTTAGGGTTAGGGTTAGGGTTAGGGTTAGGGTTAGGGTTAGGGTTAGGGTAGGGTTAGGGTTAGGGTTAGGGGTAGGGTTGGGTAGGGTAGGGTTAGGGGTTAGGGTTAGGGTTAGGGTTAGGGTTAGGGTTAGGGTTAGGGTTAGGGTTAGGGTTAGGGTTAGGGGTAGGGTTAGGGGTAGGGTAGGGTTAGGGTTAGGGTTAGGGTTAGGGTTAGGGTTAGGGGTTGGGGTAGGGTTAGGGGTAGGGTTAGGGTTAGGGTTAGGGTTAGGGTTAGGGTTAGGGTTAGGGTTAGGGTTAGGGGTAGGGTGTGGGTGAGGGGTAGGGGTAGGGTTAGGGTAGGGGTAGGGTTAGGGGTAGGGGGT
>NW_027437459.1:0-97689 GCF_964204645.1 Tubulanus polymorphus | reverse complement strand
TAAATAGCCAGAAAATTCTTAATCTTTCCACCTATCTATTTTAAATCAGTTCAATACGCCTTAACACATCTTTTCAGATTGAATCCATCATCTTCAGAACCAAAAGCAGCCAGAAAATTCTGATTCTTTCAACCTATCTATTTGAAATCAGTTCAGTACACCCTAACCCATCAATTAAGATAGAATTCATCATCTTTAGGACCCTATTTTGCAAGAAAAATCTGTATCTTTCAGTCCATCTACTCGAAATCAGTTCAGTTTACCTTAACCTATCATTTCAGATCGAGTCCATCATCTTCAGGAGCATAAATAACCAGAAAATTCTTAATCTTTCCACCTATCTATTTGAAATCAGTTCAGTACACCCTAACCCATCAATTAAGATAGAACTCATCATCTTTAGGACCCTATTTTGCAAGAAAAATCTGTATCTTTCAGTCCATCTACTCGAAATCAGTTCAGTTTACCTTAACCTATCATTTCAGATCGAGTCCATCATCTTCAGGAGCATAAATAGCCAGAAAGTTCTTAATCTTTCCACCTATCTATTTGAAATCAGTTCAATACGCCTTAGCCCATCTTTTCAGATTGAGTCCATCATCTTCAGAACCAAAGGCAGCCAGAAAATTCTGATTCTTTCCACCTGTCTATTTGAAATCAGTTCAGTTCACCCTAACCCATCAATTAAGATAGAATTCATCATCCTTAGGACCCTATTTTGCAAGAAAAATCTGTATCTTTCAGTCCATCTGCTCGAAATCAGTTCAGTTTACCTTAACCTATCATTTCAGATCGAGTGCATCATCCTCAGGAGCATAAATAGCCAGAAAATTCTTAATCTTTCCACCTATCTATTTGAAATCAGTTCAATACGCCTTACCCATCTTTTCAGATTGAGTCCATCATCTTCAGAACCAAAGGCAGCCAGAAAATTCTGATTCTTTCCACCTATCTATTTGAAATAAGTTCAGTTCACCCTAACCCATCAATTAAGATAGAATTCATCATCTTTAGGACCCTATTTTGCAAGAAAAATCTGTATCTTTCAGTCCATCTACTCGAAATCAGTTCAGTTTACCTTAACCTATCATTTCAGATCGAGTCCATCATCTTCAGGAGCATAAATAGCCAGAAAGTTCTTAATCTTTCCACCTATCTATTTGAAATCAGTTCAATACGCCTTAGCCCATCTTTTCAGATTGAGTCCATCATCTTCAGAACCAAAGGCAGCCAGAAAATTCTGATTCTTTCCACCTGTCTATTTGAAATCAGTTCAGTTCACCCTAACCCATCAATTAAGATAGAATTCATCATCCTTAGGACCCTATTTTGCAAGAAAAATCTGTATCTTTCAGTCCATCTGCTCGAAATCAGTTCAGTTTACCTTAACCTATCATTTCAGATCGAGTGCATCATCCTCAGGAGCATAAATAGCCAGAAAATTCTTAATCTTTCCACCTATCTATTTGAAATCAGTTCAATACGCCTTACCCATCTTTTCAGATTGAGTCCATCATCTTCAGAACCAAAGGCAGCCAGAAAATTCTGATTCTTTCCACCTATCTATTTGAAATAAGTTCAGTTCACCCTAACCCATCAATTAAGATAGAATTCATCATCTTTAGGACCCTATTTTGCAAGAAAAATCTGTATCTTTCAGTCCATCTGCTCGAAATCAGTTCAGTTTACCTTAACCTATCATTTCAGATCGAGTCCATCATCTTCAGGAGCATAAATAGCCAGAAAATTCTTAATCTTTCAACCTATCTATTTGAAATCCGTTCAGTACACCCTAACCCATCAATTAAGATAGAACTCATCATCTTTAGGACCCTATTTTGCAAGAAAAAATCTGTATCTTTCAGTCCATCTACTCGAAATCAGTTCAGTTTACCTTAACCTATCATTTCAGATCGAGTCCATCATCTTCAGGAGCATAAATAGCCAGAAAATTCTTAATCTTTCCACCTATCTATTTTAAATCAGTTCAATACGCCTTAACACATCTTTTCAGATTGAATCCATCATCTTCAGAACCAAAAGCAGCCAGAAAATTCTGATTCTTTCAACCTATCTATTTGAAATCAGTTCAGTACACCCTAACCCATCAATTAAGATAGAATTCATCATCTTTAGGACCCTATTTTGCAAGAAAAATCTGTATCTTTCAGTCCATCTACTCGAAATCAGTTCAGTTTACCTTAACCTATCATTTCAGATCGAGTCCATCATCTTCAGGAGCATAAATAACCAGAAAATTCTTAATCTTTCCACCTATCTATTTGAAATCAGTTCAGTACACCCTAACCCATCAATTAAGATAGAACTCATCATCTTTAGGACCCTATTTTGCAAGAAAAATCTGTATCTTTCAGTCCATCTACTCGAAATCAGTTCAGTTTACCTTAACCTATCATTTCAGATCGAGTCCATCATCTTCAGGAGCATAAATAGCCAGAAAGTTCTTAATCTTTCCACCTATCTATTTGAAATCAGTTCAATACGCCTTAGCCCATCTTTTCAGATTGAGTCCATCATCTTCAGAACCAAAGGCAGCCAGAAAATTCTGATTCTTTCCACCTGTCTATTTGAAATCAGTTCAGTTCACCCTAACCCATCAATTAAGATAGAATTCATCATCCTTAGGACCCTATTTTGCAAGAAAAATCTGTATCTTTCAGTCCATCTGCTCGAAATCAGTTCAGTTTACCTTAACCTATCATTTCAGATCGAGTGCATCATCCTCAGGAGCATAAATAGCCAGAAAATTCTTAATCTTTCCACCTATCTATTTGAAATCAGTTCAATACGCCTTACCCATCTTTTCAGATTGAGTCCATCATCTTCAGAACCAAAGGCAGCCAGAAAATTCTGATTCTTTCCACCTATCTATTTGAAATAAGTTCAGTTCACCCTAACCCATCAATTAAGATAGAATTCATCATCTTTAGGACCCTATTTTGCAAGAAAAATCTGTATCTTTCAGTCCATCTGCTCGAAATCAGTTCAGTTTACCTTAACCTATCATTTCAGATCGAGTCCATCATCTTCAGGAGCATAAATAGCCAGAAAATTCTTAATCTTTCAACCTATCTATTTGAAATCCGTTCAGTACACCCTAACCCATCAATTAAGATAGAACTCATCATCTTTAGGACCCTATTTTGCAAGAAAAAATCTGTATCTTTCAGTCCATCTACTCGAAATCAGTTCAGTTTACCTTAACCTATCATTTCAGATCGAGTCCATCATCTTCAGGAGCATAAATAGCCAGAAAATTCTTAATCTTTCCACCTATCTATTTTAAATCAGTTCAATACGCCTTAACACATCTTTTCAGATTGAATCCATCATCTTCAGAACAAAAAGCAGCCAGAAAATTCTGATTCTTTCAACCTATCTATTTGAAATCAGTTCAGTACACCCTAACCCATCAATTAAGATAGAATTCATCATCTTTAGGACCCTATTTTGCAAGAAAAATCTGTATCTTTCAGTCCATCTACTCGAAATCAGTTCAGTTTACCTTAACCTATCATTTCAGATCGAGTCCATCATCTTCAGGAGCATAAATAACCAGAAAATTCTTAATCTTTCCACCTATCTATTTGAAATCAGTTCAGTACACCCTAACCCATCAATTAAGATAGAACTCATCATCTTTAGGACCCTATTTTGCAAGAAAAATCTGTATCTTTCAGTCCATCTACTCGAAATCAGTTCAGTCTACCTAACCTATCATTTCAGATCGAGTCAATCATCTTCTGGAGCATAAATAGCCAGAAAATTCTTAATCTTTCCACCTATCTATTTTAAATCAGTTCAATACGCCTTAACACATCTTTTCAGATTGAATCCATCATCTTCAGAACCAAAAGCAGCCAGAAAATTCTGATTCTTTCAACCTATCTATTTGAAATCAGTTCAGTACACCCTAACCCATCAATTAAGATAGAATTCATCATCTTTAGGACCCTATTTTGCAAGAAAAATCTGTATCTTTCAGTCCATCTACTCGAAATCAGTTCAGTTTACCTTAACCTATCATTTCAGATCGAGTCCATCATCTTCAGGAGCATAAATAGCCAGAAAGTTCTTAATCTTTCCACCTATCTATTTGAAATCAGTTCAATACGCCTTAGCCCATCTTTTCAGATTGAGTCCATCATCTTCAGAACCAAAGGCAGCCAGAAAATTCTGATTCTTTCCACCTGTCTATTTGAAATCAGTTCAGTTCACCCTAACCCATCAATTAAGATGGAATTCATCATCCTTAGGACCCTATTTTGCAAGAAAAATCTGTATCTTTCAGTCCATCTGCTCGAAATCAGTTCAGTTTACCTTAACCTATCATTTCAGATCGAGTGCATCATCCTCAGGAGCATAAATAGCCAGAAAATTCTTAATCTTTCCACCTATCTATTTGAAATCAGTTCAATACGCCTTACCCATCTTTTCAGATTGAGTCCATCATCTTCAGAACCAAAGGCAGCCAGAAAATTCTGATTCTTTCCACCTATCTATTTGAAATAAGTTCAGTTCACCCTAACCCATCAATTAAGATAGAATTCATCATCTTTAGGACCCTATTTTGCAAGAAAAATCTGTATCTTTCAGTCCATCTGCTCGAAATCAGTTCAGTTTACCTTAACCTATCATTTCAGATCGAGTCCATCATCTTCAGGAGCATAAATAGCCAGAAAATTCTTAATCTTTCAACCTATCTATTTGAAATCCGTTCAGTACACCCTAACCCATCAATTAAGATAGAACTCATCATCTTTAGGACCCTATTTTGCAAGAAAAAATCTGTATCTTTCAGTCCATCTACTCGAAATCAGTTCAGTTTACCTTAACCTATCATTTCAGATCGAGTCCATCATCTTCAGGAGCATAAATAGCCAGAAAATTCTTAATCTTTCCACCTATCTATTTTAAATCAGTTCAATACGCCTTAACACATCTTTTCAGATTGAATCCATCATCTTCAGAACCAAAAGCAGCCAGAAAATTCTGATTCTTTCAACCTATCTATTTGAAATCAGTTCAGTACACCCTAACCCATCAATTAAGATAGAATTCATCATCTTTAGGACCCTATTTTGCAAGAAAAATCTGTATCTTTCAGTCCATCTACTCGAAATCAGTTCAGTTTACCTTAACCTATCATTTCAGATCGAGTCCATCATCTTCAGGAGCATAAATAACCAGAAAATTCTTAATCTTTCCACCTATCTATTTGAAATCAGTTCAGTACACCCTAACCCATCAATTAAGATAGAACTCATCATCTTTAGGACCCTATTTTGCAAGAAAAATCTGTATCTTTCAGTCCATCTACTCGAAATCAGTTCAGTTTACCTTAACCTATCATTTCAGATCGAGTCCATCATCTTCAGGAGCATAAATAGCCAGAAAGTTCTTAATCTTTCCACCTATCTATTTGAAATCAGTTCAATACGCCTTAGCCCATCTTTTCAGATTGAGTCCATCATCTTCAGAACCAAAGGCAGCCAGAAAATTCTGATTCTTTCCACCTGTCTATTTGAAATCAGTTCAGTTCACCCTAACCCATCAATTAAGATAGAATTCATCATCCTTAGGACCCTATTTTGCAAGAAAAATCTGTATCTTTCAGTCCATCTGCTCGAAATCAGTTCAGTTTACCTTAACCTATCATTTCAGATCGAGTGCATCATCCTCAGGAGCATAAATAGCCAGAAAATTCTTAATCTTTCCACCTATCTATTTGAAATCAGTTCAATACGCCTTACCCATCTTTTCAGATTGAGTCCATCATCTTCAGAACCAAAGGCAGCCAGAAAATTCTGATTCTTTCCACCTATCTATTTGAAATAAGTTCAGTTCACCCTAACCCATCAATTAAGATAGAATTCATCATCTTTAGGACCCTATTTTGCAAGAAAAATCTGTATCTTTCAGTCCATCTACTCGAAATCAGTTCAGTTTACCTTAACCTATCATTTCAGATCGAGTCCATCATCTTCAGGAGCATAAATAGCCAGAAAGTTCTTAATCTTTCCACCTATCTATTTGAAATCAGTTCAATACGCCTTAGCCCATCTTTTCAGATTGAGTCCATCATCTTCAGAACCAAAGGCAGCCAGAAAATTCTGATTCTTTCCACCTGTCTATTTGAAATCAGTTCAGTTCACCCTAACCCATCAATTAAGATAGAATTCATCATCCTTAGGACCCTATTTTGCAAGAAAAATCTGTATCTTTCAGTCCATCTGCTCGAAATCAGTTCAGTTTACCTTAACCTATCATTTCAGATCGAGTGCATCATCCTCAGGAGCATAAATAGCCAGAAAATTCTTAATCTTTCCACCTATCTATTTGAAATCAGTTCAATACGCCTTACCCATCTTTTCAGATTGAGTCCATCATCTTCAGAACCAAAGGCAGCCAGAAAATTCTGATTCTTTCCACCTATCTATTTGAAATAAGTTCAGTTCACCCTAACCCATCAATTAAGATAGAATTCATCATCTTTAGGACCCTATTTTGCAAGAAAAATCTGTATCTTTCAGTCCATCTGCTCGAAATCAGTTCAGTTTACCTTAACCTATCATTTCAGATCGAGTCCATCATCTTCAGGAGCATAAATAGCCAGAAAATTCTTAATCTTTCAACCTATCTATTTGAAATCCGTTCAGTACACCCTAACCCATCAATTAAGATAGAACTCATCATCTTTAGGACCCTATTTTGCAAGAAAAAATCTGTATCTTTCAGTCCATCTACTCGAAATCAGTTCAGTTTACCTTAACCTATCATTTCAGATCGAGTCCATCATCTTCAGGAGCATAAATAGCCAGAAAATTCTTAATCTTTACACCTATCTATTTGAAATCAGTTCAATACGCCTTAACACATCTTTTCAGATTGAATCCATCATCTTCAGAACAAAAAGCAGCCAGAAAATTCTGATTCTTTCAACCTATCTATTTGAAATCAGTTCAGTACACCCTAACCCATCAATTAAGATAGAATTCATCATCTTTAGGACCCTATTTTGCAAGAAAAATCTGTATCTTTCAGTCCATCTACTCGAAATCAGTTCAGTTTACCTTAACCTATCATTTCAGATCGAGTCCATCATCTTCAGGAGCATAAATAACCAGAAAATTCTTAATCTTTCCACCTATCTATTTGAAATCAGTTCAGTACACCCTAACCCATCAATTAAGATAGAACTCATCATCTTTAGGACCCTATTTTGCAAGAAAAATCTGTATCTTTCAGTCCATCTACTCGAAATCAGTTCAGTCTACCTAACCTATCATTTCAGATCGAGTCAATCATCTTCTGGAGCATAAATAGCCAGAAAATTCTTAATCTTTCCACCTATCTATTTTAAATCAGTTCAATACGCCTTAACACATCTTTTCAGATTGAATCCATCATCTTCAGAACCAAAAGCAGCCAGAAAATTCTGATTCTTTCAACCTATCTATTTGAAATCAGTTCAGTACACCCTAACCCATCAATTAAGATAGAATTCATCATCTTTAGGACCCTATTTTGCAAGAAAAATCTGTATCTTTCAGTCCATCTACTCGAAATCAGTTCAGTTTACCTTAACCTATCATTTCAGATCGAGTCCATCATCTTCAGGAGCATAAATAGCCAGAAAGTTCTTAATCTTTCCACCTATCTATTTGAAATCAGTTCAATACGCCTTAGCCCATCTTTTCAGATTGAGTCCATCATCTTCAGAACCAAAGGCAGCCAGAAAATTCTGATTCTTTCCACCTGTCTATTTGAAATCAGTTCAGTTCACCCTAACCCATCAATTAAGATAGAATTCATCATCCTTAGGACCCTATTTTGCAAGAAAAATCTGTATCTTTCAGTCCATCTGCTCGAAATCAGTTCAGTTTACCTTAACCTATCATTTCAGATCGAGTGCATCATCCTCAGGAGCATAAATAGCCAGAAAATTCTTAATCTTTCCACCTATCTATTTGAAATCAGTTCAATACGCCTTACCCATCTTTTCAGATTGAGTCCATCATCTTCAGAACCAAAGGCAGCCAGAAAATTCTGATTCTTTCCACCTATCTATTTGAAATAAGTTCAGTTCACCCTAACACATCAATTAAGATAGAATTCATCATCTTTAGGACCCTATTTTGCAAGAAAAATCTGTATCTTTCAGTCCATCTGCTCGAAATCAGTTCAGTTTACCTTAACCTATCATTTCAGATCGAGTCCATCATCTTCAGGAGCATAAATAGCCAGAAAATTCTTAATCTTTCAACCTATCTATTTGAAATCCGTTCAGTACACCCTAACCCATCAATTAAGATAGAACTCATCATCTTTAGGACCCTATTTTGCAAGAAAAAATCTGTATCTTTCAGTCCATCTACTCGAAATCAGTTCAGTTTACCTTAACCTATCATTTCAGATCGAGTCCATCATCTTCAGGAGCATAAATAGCCAGAAAATTCTTAATCTTTCCACCTATCTATTTTAAATCAGTTCAATACGCCTTAACACATCTTTTCAGATTGAATCCATCATCTTCAGAACCAAAAGCAGCCAGAAAATTCTGATTCTTTCAACCTATCTATTTGAAATCAGTTCAGTACACCCTAACCCATCAATTAAGATAGAATTCATCATCTTTAGGACCCTATTTTGCAAGAAAAATCTGTATCTTTCAGTCCATCTACTCGAAATCAGTTCAGTTTACCTTAACCTATCATTTCAGATCGAGTCCATCATCTTCAGGAGCATAAATAACCAGAAAATTCTTAATCTTTCCACCTATCTATTTGAAATCAGTTCAGTACACCCTAACCCATCAATTAAGATAGAACTCATCATCTTTAGGACCCTATTTTGCAAGAAAAATCTGTATCTTTCAGTCCATCTACTCGAAATCAGTTCAGTTTACCTTAACCTATCATTTCAGATCGAGTCCATCATCTTCAGGAGCATAAATAGCCAGAAAGTTCTTAATCTTTCCACCTATCTATTTGAAATCAGTTCAATACGCCTTAGCCCATCTTTTCAGATTGAGTCCATCATCTTCAGAACCAAAGGCAGCCAGAAAATTCTGATTCTTTCCACCTGTCTATTTGAAATCAGTTCAGTTCACCCTAACCCATCAATTAAGATAGAATTCATCATCCTTAGGACCCTATTTTGCAAGAAAAATCTGTATCTTTCAGTCCATCTGCTCGAAATCAGTTCAGTTTACCTTAACCTATCATTTCAGATCGAGTGCATCATCCTCAGGAGCATAAATAGCCAGAAAATTCTTAATCTTTCCACCTATCTATTTGAAATCAGTTCAATACGCCTTACCCATCTTTTCAGATTGAGTCCATCATCTTCAGAACCAAAGGCAGCCAGAAAATTCTGATTCTTTCCACCTATCTATTTGAAATAAGTTCAGTTCACCCTAACCCATCAATTAAGATAGAATTCATCATCTTTAGGACCCTATTTTGCAAGAAAAATCTGTATCTTTCAGTCCATCTACTCGAAATCAGTTCAGTTTACCTTAACCTATCATTTCAGATCGAGTCCATCATCTTCAGGAGCATAAATAGCCAGAAAGTTCTTAATCTTTCCACCTATCTATTTGAAATCAGTTCAATACGCCTTAGCCCATCTTTTCAGATTGAGTCCATCATCTTCAGAACCAAAGGCAGCCAGAAAATTCTGATTCTTTCCACCTGTCTATTTGAAATCAGTTCAGTTCACCCTAACCCATCAATTAAGATAGAATTCATCATCCTTAGGACCCTATTTTGCAAGAAAAATCTGTATCTTTCAGTCCATCTGCTCGAAATCAGTTCAGTTTACCTTAACCTATCATTTCAGATCGAGTGCATCATCCTCAGGAGCATAAATAGCCAGAAAATTCTTAATCTTTCCACCTATCTATTTGAAATCAGTTCAATACGCCTTACCCATCTTTTCAGATTGAGTCCATCATCTTCAGAACCAAAGGCAGCCAGAAAATTCTGATTCTTTCCACCTATCTATTTGAAATAAGTTCAGTTCACCCTAACCCATCAATTAAGATAGAATTCATCATCTTTAGGACCCTATTTTGCAAGAAAAATCTGTATCTTTCAGTCCATCTGCTCGAAATCAGTTCAGTTTACCTTAACCTATCATTTCAGATCGAGTCCATCATCTTCAGGAGCATAAATAGCCAGAAAATTCTTAATCTTTCAACCTATCTATTTGAAATCCGTTCAGTACACCCTAACCCATCAATTAAGATAGAACTCATCATCTTTAGGACCCTATTTTGCAAGAAAAAATCTGTATCTTTCAGTCCATCTACTCGAAATCAGTTCAGTTTACCTTAACCTATCATTTCAGATCGAGTCCATCATCTTCAGGAGCATAAATAGCCAGAAAATTCTTAATCTTTCCACCTATCTATTTTAAATCAGTTCAATACGCCTTAACACATCTTTTCAGATTGAATCCATCATCTTCAGAACCAAAGGCAGCCAGAAAATTCTGATTCTTTCAACCTATCTATTTGAAATCAGTTCAGTACACCCTAACCCATCAATTAAGATAGAATTCATCATCTTTAGGACCCTATTTTGCAAGAAAAATCTGTATCTTTCAGTCCATCTACTCGAAATCAGTTCAGTTTACCTTAACCTATCATTTCAGATCGAGTCCATCATCTTCAGGAGCATAAATAACCAGAAAATTCTTAATCTTTCCACCTATCTATTTGAAATCAGTTCAGTACACCCTAACCCATCAATTAAGATAGAACTCATCATCTTTAGGACCCTATTTTGCAAGAAAAATCTGTATCTTTCAGTCCATCTACTCGAAATCAGTTCAGTTTACCTTAACCTATCATTTCAGATCGAGTCCATCATCTTCAGGAGCATAAATAGCCAGAAAGTTCTTAATCTTTCCACCTATCTATTTGAAATCAGTTCAATACGCCTTAGCCCATCTTTTCAGATTGAGTCCATCATCTTCAGAACCAAAGGCAGCCAGAAAATTCTGATTCTTTCCACCTGTCTATTTGAAATCAGTTCAGTTCACCCTAACCCATCAATTAAGATAGAATTCATCATCCTTAGGACCCTATTTTGCAAGAAAAATCTGTATCTTTCAGTCCATCTGCTCGAAATCAGTTCAGTTTACCTTAACCTATCATTTCAGATCGAGTGCATCATCCTCAGGAGCATAAATAGCCAGAAAATTCTTAATCTTTCCACCTATCTATTTGAAATCAGTTCAATACGCCTTACCCATCTTTTCAGATTGAGTCCATCATCTTCAGAACCAAAGGCAGCCAGAAAATTCTGATTCTTTCCACCTATCTATTTGAAATAAGTTCAGTTCACCCTAACCCATCAATTAAGATAGAATTCATCATCTTTAGGACCCTATTTTGCAAGAAAAATCTGTATCTTTCAGTCCATCTGCTCGAAATCAGTTCAGTTTACCTTAACCTATCATTTCAGATCGAGTCCATCATCTTCAGGAGCATAAATAGCCAGAAAATTCTTAATCTTTCAACCTATCTATTTGAAATCCGTTCAGTACACCCTAACCCATCAATTAAGATAGAACTCATCATCTTTAGGACCCTATTTTGCAAGAAAAAATCTGTATCTTTCAGTCCATCTACTCGAAATCAGTTCAGTTTACCTTAACCTATCATTTCAGATCGAGTCCATCATCTTCAGGAGCATAAATAGCCAGAAAATTCTTAATCTTTCCACCTATCTATTTTAAATCAGTTCAATACGCCTTAACACATCTTTTCAGATTGAATCCATCATCTTCAGAACCAAAAGCAGCCAGAAAATTCTGATTCTTTCAACCTATCTATTTGAAATCAGTTCAGTACACCCTAACCCATCAATTAAGATAGAATTCATCATCTTTAGGACCCTATTTTGCAAGAAAAATCTGTATCTTTCAGTCCATCTACTCGAAATCAGTTCAGTTTACCTTAACCTATCATTTCAGATCGAGTCCATCATCTTCAGGAGCATAAATAACCAGAAAATTCTTAATCTTTCCACCTATCTATTTGAAATCAGTTCAGTACACCCTAACCCATCAATTAAGATAGAACTCATCATCTTTAGGACCCTATTTTGCAAGAAAAATCTGTATCTTTCAGTCCATCTACTCGAAATCAGTTCAGTCTACCTAACCTATCATTTCAGATCGAGTCAATCATCTTCTGGAGCATAAATAGCCAGAAAATTCTTAATCTTTCCACCTATCTATTTTAAATCAGTTCAATACGCCTTAACACATCTTTTCAGATTGAATCCATCATCTTCAGAACCAAAAGCAGCCAGAAAATTCTGATTCTTTCAACCTATCTATTTGAAATCAGTTCAGTACACCCTAACCCATCAATTAAGATAGAATTCATCATCTTTAGGACCCTATTTTGCAAGAAAAATCTGTATCTTTCAGTCCATCTACTCGAAATCAGTTCAGTTTACCTTAACCTATCATTTCAGATCGAGTCCATCATCTTCAGGAGCATAAATAACCAGAAAATTCTTAATCTTTCCACCTATCTATTTGAAATCAGTTCAGTACACCCTAACCCATCAATTAAGATAGAACTCATCATCTTTAGGACCCTATTTTGCAAGAAAAATCTGTATCTTTCAGTCCATCTACTCGAAATCAGTTCAGTTTACCTTAACCTATCATTTCAGATCGAGTCCATCATCTTCAGGAGCATAAATAGCCAGAAAGTTCTTAATCTTTCCACCTATCTATTTGAAATCAGTTCAATACGCCTTAGCCCATCTTTTCAGATTGAGTCCATCATCTTCAGAACCAAAGGCAGCCAGAAAATTCTGATTCTTTCCACCTATCTATTTGAAATCAGTTCAGTTCACCCTAACCCATCAATTAAGATAGAACTCATCATCTTTAGGACCCTATTTTGCAAGAAAAATCTGTATCTTTAAGTCCATCTACTCGAAATCAGTTCAGTTTACCTTAACCTATCATTTCAGATCGAGTCCATCATCTTCAGGAGCATAAATAGCCAGAAAATTCTTAATCTTTCCACCTATCTATTTTAAATCAGTTCAATACGCCTTAACACATCTTTTCAGATTGAATCCATCATCTTCAGAACCAAAAGCAGCCAGAAAATTCTGATTCTTTCAACCTATCTATTTGAAATCAGTTCAGTACACCCTAACCCATCAATTAAGATAGAATTCATCATCTTTAGGACCCTATTTTGCAAGAAAAATCTGTATCTTTCAGTCCATCTACTCGAAATCAGTTCAGTTTACCTTAACCTATCATTTCAGATCGAGTCCATCATCTTCAGGAGCATAAATAGCCAGAAAATTCTTAATCTTTCCACCTATCTATTTGAAATCAGTTCAGTACACCCTAAGCCATCAATTAAGATAGAACTCATCATCTTTAGGACCCTATTTTGCAAGAAAAATCTGTATCTTTCAGTCCATCTATTCAGAATCAGTTCAGTCTACCTTAACCTATCATTTCAGATCGAGTCCATCATCTTCAGGAGCATAAATAGCCAGAAAATTCTTAATCTTTCCACCTATCTATTTGAAATCAGTTCAATACGCCTTAGCCCATCTTTTCAGATTGAATCCATCATCTTCAGAACCAAAAGCAGCAAGAAAATTCTGATTCTTTCAACCTATCTATTTGAAATCAGTTCAGTACACCCTAACCCATCAATTAAGATAGAACTCATCATCTTTAGGACCCTATTTTGCAAGAAAAATCTGTATCTTTCAGTCCATCTACTCGAAATCAGTTCAGTCTACCTAACCTATCATTTCAGATCGAGTCAATCATCTTCAGGAGCATAAATAGCTAGAAAATTCTTAATCTTTGCACCTATCTATTTGAAATCAGTTCAATACGCCTTAACACATCTTTTCAGATTGAATCCATCATCTTCAGAACCAAAAGCAGCCAGAAAATTCTGATTCTTTCAACCTATCTATTTGAAATCAGTTCAGTACACCCTAACCCATCAATTAAGATAGAATTCATCATCTTTAGGACCCTATTTTGCAAGAAAAATCTGTATCTTTCAGTCCATCTACTCGAAATCAGTTCAGTTTACCTTAACCTATCATTTCAGATCGAGTCCATCATCTTCAGGAGCATAAATAGCCAGAAATTCTTAATATTTCCACCTATCTATTTGAAATAAGTTCAATACGCCTTAGCCCATCTTTTCAGATTGAATCCATCATCTTCAGAACCAAAAGCAGCCAGAAAATTCTGATTCTTTCAACCTATCTATTTGAAATCAGTTCAGTTCACCCTAACCCATCAATTAAGATAGAATTCATCATCTTTAGGACCCTATTTTGCAAGAAAAATTTGTATCTTTCAGTCCATCTACTCGAAATCAGTTCAGTTTACCTTAACCTATCATTTCAGATCGAGTCCATCATCTTCAGGAGCATAAATAGCCAGACAATTCTTAATCTTTCCACCTATCTATTTGAAATCAGTTCAATACGCCTTAGCCCATCTTTTCAGATTGAGTCCATCATCTTCAGAACCAAAGGCAGCCAGAAAATTCTGATTCTTTCCACCTATCTATTTGAAATCAGTTCAGTTCACCCTAACCCATAAATTAAGATAGAATTCATCATCTTTAGGACCCTATTTTGCAAGAAAAATCTGTATCTTTCAGTCCATCTGCTCGAAATCAGTTCAGTTTACCTTAACCTATCATTTCAGTACGAGTCCATCATCTTCAGGAGCATAAATAGCCAGAAAATTCTTAATCTTTCAACCTATCTATTTGAAATCAGTTCAGTACACCCTAACCCATCAATTAAGATAGAACTCATCATCTTTAGGACCCTATTTTGCAAGAAAAATCTGTATCTTTAAGTCCATCTACTCGAAATCCGTTCAGTTTACCTTAACCTATCATTTCAGATCGAGTCCATCATCTTCAGGAGCATAAATAGCCAGAAAATTCTTAATCTTTCCACCTATCTATTTTAAATCAGTTCAATACGCCTTAACACATCTTTTCAGATTGAATCCATCATCTTCAGAACCAAAAGCAGCCAGAAAATTCTGATTCTTTCAACCTATCTATTTGAAATCAGTTCAGTACACCCTAACCCATCAATTAAGATAGAATTCATCATCTTTAGGACCCTATTTTGCAAGAAAAATCTGTATCTTTCAGTCCATCTACTCGAAATCAATTCAGTTTACCTTAACCTATCATTTCAGATCGAGTCCATCATCTTCAGGAGCATAAATAGCCAGAAAATTCTTAATCTTTCAACCTATCTATTTGAAATCAGTTCAGTACACCCTAACCCATCAATTAAGATAGAACTCATCATCTTTAGGACCCTATTTTGCAAGAAAAATCTGTATCTTTAAGTCCATCTACTCGAAATCAGTTCAGTTTACCTTAACCTATCATTTCAGATCGAGTCCATCATCTTCAGGAGCATAAATAGCCAGAAAATTCTTAATCTTTCCACCTATCTATTTTAAATCAGTTCAATACGCCTTAACACATCTTTTCAGATTGAATCCATCATCTTCAGAACCAAAAGCAGCCAGAAAATTCTGATTCTTTCAACCTATCTATTTGAAATCAGTTCAGTACACCCTAACCCATCAATTAAGATAGAATTCATCATCTTTAGGACCCTATTTTGCAAGAAAAATCTGTATCTTTCAGTCCATCTACTCGAAATCAGTTCAGTTTACCTTAACCTATCATTTCAGAACGAGTCCATCATCTTCAGGAGCATAAATAGCCAGAAAATTCTTAATCTTTCCACCTATCTATTTGAAATCAGTTCAGTACACCCTAACCAATCAATTAAGATAGAACTCATCATCTTTAGGACCCTATTTTGCAAGAAAAATCTGTATCTTTCAGTCCATCTATTCAGAATCAGTTCAGTCTACCTTAACCTATCATTTCAGATCGAGTCCATCATCTTCAGGAGCATAAATAGCCAGAAAATTCTTAATCTTTCCACCTATCTATTTGAAATCAGTTCAATACGCCTTAACACATCTTTTCAGATTGAATCCATCATCTTCAGAACCAAAAGCAGCCCGAAAATTCTGATTCTTTCAACCTATCTATTTGAAATCAGTTCAGTACACCCTAACCCATCAATTAAGATAGAATTCATCATCTTTTGGACCCTATTTTGCAAGAAAAATTTGTATCTTTCAGTCCATCTACTCGAAATCAGTTCAGTTTACCTTAACCTATCATTTCAGATCGAGTCCATCATCTTCAGGAGCATAAATAGCCAGAAAATTCTTAATCTTTCCACCTATCTATTTGAAATCAGTTCAATACGCATTAGCCCATCTTTTCAGATTGAGTCCATCATCTTCAGAACCAAAGGCAGCCTGAAAATCCTGATTCTTTCCACCTATCTATTTGAAATCAGTTCAATACGCCTTAACCCATCAATCAAGATAGAATTCATCATCTTTAGGACCCTGTTTTGCAAGAAAAATCTGTATCTTTCAGTCCATCTACTCGAAATCAGTTCAGTTTACCTTAACCTATCATTTCAGATCGAGTCCATCATCTTCAGGAGCATAAATAACCAGAAAATTCTTAATCTTTCCACCTATCTATTTGAAATCAGTTCAGTACACCCTAACCCATCAATTAAGATAGAACTCATCATCTTTAGGACCCTATTTTGCAAGAAAAATCTGTATCTTTCAGTCCATCTACTCGAAATCAGTTCAGTCTACCTAACCTATCATTTCAGATCGAGTCAATCATCTTCAGGAGCATAAATAGCCAGAAAATCCTTAATCTTTCCACCTATCTATTTGAAATCAGTTCAATACGCCATAACACATCTTTTCAGATTGAATCCATCATCTTCAGAACCAAAAGCAGCCAGAAAATTCTGATTCTTTCAACCTATCTATTTGAAATCAGTTCAGTACACCCTAACCCATCAATTAAGATAGAATTCATCATCTTTAGGACCCTATTTTGCAAGAAAAATCTGTATCTTTCAGTCCATCTACTCGAAATAAGTTCAGTTTACCTTAACCTATCATTTCAGATCGAGTCCATCATCTTCAGGAGCATAAATAGCCAGAAAATTCTTAATCTTTCCACCTATCTATTTGAAATCAGTTCAGTACACCCTAACCCATCAATTAAGATAGAATTCATCATCTTTAGGACCCTATTTTGCAAGAAAAATCTGTATCTTTCAGTCCATCTACTCGAAATCAGTTCAGTTTACCTTAACCTATCATTTCAGATCGAGTCCATCATCTTCAGGAGCATAAATAGACAGAAAATTCTTAATCTTTCCACCTATCTATTTGAAATCAGTTCAGTACACCCTAACCAATCAATTAAGATAGAACTCATCATCTTTAGGACCCTATTTTGCAAGAAAAATCTGTATCTTTCAGTCCATCTATTCAGAATCAGTTCAGTCTACCTTAACCTATCATTTCAGATCGAGTCCATCATCTTCAGGAGCATAAATAGCCAGAAAATTCTTAATCTTTCCACCTATCTATTTGAAATCAGTTCAATACGCCTTAACACATCTTTTCAGATTGAATCCATCATCTTCAGAACCAAAAGCAGCCCGAAAATTCTGATTCTTTCAACCTATCTATTTGAAATCAGTTCAGTACACCCTAACCCATCAATTAAGATAGAATTCATCATCTTTTGGACCCTATTTTGCAAGAAAAATTTGTATCTTTCAGTCCATCTACTCGAAATCAGTTCAGTTTACCTTAACCTATCATTTCAGATCGAGTCCATCATCTTCAGGAGCATAAATAGCCAGAAAATTCTTAATCTTTCCACCTATCTATTTGAAATCAGTTCAATACGCATTAGCCCATCTTTTCAGATTGAGTCCATCATCTTCAGAACCAAAGGCAGCCTGAAAATCCTGATTCTTTCCACCTATCTATTTGAAATCAGTTCAATACGCCTTAACCCATCAATCAAGATAGAATTCATCATCTTTAGGACCCTGTTTTGCAAGAAAAATCTGTATCTTTCAGTCCATCTACTCGAAATCAGTTCAGTTTACCTTAACCTATCATTTCAGATCGAGTCCATCATCTTCAGGAGCATAAATAACCAGAAAATTCTTAATCTTTCCACCTATCTATTTGAAATCAGTTCAGTACACCCTAACCCATCAATTAAGATAGAACTCATCATCTTTAGGACCCTATTTTGCAAGAAAAATCTGTATCTTTCAGTCCATCTACTCGAAATCAGTTCAGTCTACCTAACCTATCATTTCAGATCGAGTCAATCATCTTCAGGAGCATAAATAGCCAGAAAATTCTTAATCTTTCCACCTATCTATTTGAAATCAGTTCAATACGCCATAACACATCTTTTCAGATTGAATCCATCATCTTCAGAACCAAAAGCAGCCAGAAAATTCTGATTCTTTCAACCTATCTATTTGAAATCAGTTCAGTACACCCTAACCCATCAATTAAGATAGAATTCATCATCTTTAGGACCCTATTTTGCAAGAAAAATCTGTATCTTTCAGTCCATCTACTCGAAATAAGTTCAGTTTACCTTAACCTATCATTTCAGATCGAGTCCATCATCTTCAGGAGCATAAATAGCCAGAAAATTCTTAATCTTTCCACCTATCTATTTGAAATCAGTTCAGTACACCCTAACCCATCAATTAAGATAGAATTCATCATCTTTAGGACCCTATTTTGCAAGAAAAATCTGTATCTTTCAGTCCATCTACTCGAAATCAGTTCAGTTTACCTTAACCTATCATTTCAGATCGAGTCCATCATCTTCAGGAGCATAAATAGACAGAAAATTCTTAATCTTTCCACCTATCTATTTGAAATCAGTTCAGTACACCCTAACCAATCAATTAAGATAGAACTCATCATCTTTAGGACCCTATTTTGCAAGAAAAATCTGTATCTTTCAGTCCATCTATTCAGAATCAGTTCAGTCAACCTTAACCTATCATTTCAGATCGAGTCCATCATCTTCAGGAGCATAAATAGCCAGAAAATTCTTAATCTTTCCACCTATCTATTTTAAATCAGTTCAATACGCCTTAACACATCTTTTCAGATTGAATCCATCATCTTCAGAACCAAAAGCAGCCAGAAAATTCTGATTCTTTCAACCTATCTATTTGAAATCAGTTCAGTACACCCTAACCCATCAATTAAGATAGAATTCATCATCTTTAGGACCCTATTTTGCAAGAAAAATCTGTATCTTTCAGTCCATCTACTCGAAATCAGTTCAGTTTACCTTAACCTATCATTTCAGATCGAGTCCATCATCTTCAGGAGCATAAATAGCCAGAAAATTCTTAATCTTTACACCTATCTATTTGAAATCAGTTCAATACGCCTTAGCCCATCTTTTCAGATTGAGTCCATCATCTTCAGAACCAAAGGCAGCCAGAAAATTCTGATTCTTTCCACCTATCTATTTGAAATCAGTTCAGTTCACCCTAACCCATCAATTAAGATAGAATTCATCATCTTTAGGACCCTATTTTGCAAGAAAAATCTGTATCTTTCAGTCCATCTACTCGAAATCAGTTCAGTTTACCTTAACCTATCATTTCAGATCGAGTCCATCATCTTCAGGAGCATAAATAGCCAGAAAATTCTTAATCTTTCCACCTATCTATTTGAAATCAGTTCAATGCGCCTTAACACATCTTTTCAGATTGAATCCATCATCTTCAGAACCAAAAGCAGCCAGAAAATTCTGATTCTTTCAACCTATCTATTTGAAATCAGTTCAGTACACCCTTACCCATCAATTAAGATAGAATTCATCATCTTTAGGACCCTATTTTGCAAGAAAAATCTGTATCTTTCAGTCCATCTACTCGAAATCAGTTCAGTTTACCTTAACCTATCATTTCAGATCGAGTCCATCATCTTCAGGAGCATAAATAGCCAGAAAATTCTTAATCTTTACACCTATCTATTTGAAATCAGTTCAATACGCCTTAGCCCATCTTTTCAGATTGAGTCCATCATCTTCAGAACCAAAGGCAGCCAGAAAATTCTGATTCTTTCCACCTATCTATTTGAAATCAGTTCAGTTCACCCTAACCCATCAATTAAGATAGAATTCATCATCTTTAGGACCCTATTTTGCAACAAAAATCTGTATCTTTCAGTCCATCTGCTCGAAATCAGTTCAGTTTACCTTAACCTATCATTTCAGATCGAGTCCATCATCTTCAGGAGCATAAATAGCCAGAAAATTCTTAATCTTTCCACCTATCTATTTGAAATCAGTTCAATACGCCTTAGCCCATCTTTTCAGATTGAGTCCATCATCTTCAGAACCAAAGGCAGCCAGAAAATTCTGATTCTTTCCACCTATCTATTTGAAATCAGTTCAGTTCACCCTAACCCATCAATTAAGATAGAATTCATCATCCTTAGGACCCTATTTTGCAAGAAAAATCTGTATCTTTCAGTCCATCTGCTCGAAATCAGTTCAGTTTACCTTAACCTATCATTTCAGATCGAGTCCATCATCTTCAGGAGCATAAATAGCCAGAAAATTCTTAATCTTTCCACCTATCTATTTGAAATCAGTTCAGTACACCCTAACCCATCAATTAAGATAGAATTCATCATCTTTAGGACCCTATTTTGCAAGAAAAATCTGTATCTTTCAGTCCATCTACTCGAAATCAGTTCAGTTTACCTTAACCTATCATTTCAGATCGAGTCCATCATCTTCAGGAGCATAAATAGCCAGAAAATTCTTAATCTTTCCACCTATCTATTTGAAATCAGTTCAATGCGCCTTAACACATCTTTTCAGATTGAATCCATCATCTTCAGAACCAAAAGCAGCCAGAAAATTCTGATTCTTTCAACCTATCTATTTGAAATCAGTTCAGTACACCCTTACCCATCAATTAAGATAGAATTCATCATCTTTAGGACCCTATTTTGCAAGAAAAATCTGTATCTTTCAGTCCATCTACTCGAAATCAGTTCAGTCTACCTTAACCTATCCTTTCAGATCGAGTGCATCATCCTCAGGAGCATAAATAGCCAGAAAATTCTTAATCTTTCCACCTATCTATTTGAAATCAGTTCAATACGCCTTAGCCCATCTTTTCAGATTGAGTCCATCATCTTCAGAACCAAAGGCAGCCAGAAAATTCTGATTCTTTCCACCTATCTATTTGAAATCAGTTCAGTTCACCCTAACCCATCAATTAAGATAGAATTCATCATCTTTAGGACCCTATTTTGCAAGAAAGATCTGTATCTTTCAGTCCATCTGCTCGAAATCAGTTCAGTTTACCTTAACCTATCATTTCAGATCGAGTCCATCATCTTCAGGAGCATAAATAGCCAGAAAATTCTTAATCTTTCAACCTATCTATTTGAAATCAGTTCAGTACACCCTAACCCATCAATTAAGATAGAACTCATCATCTTTAGGACCCTATTTTGCAAGAAAAAATCTGTATCTTTCAGTCCATCTACTCGAAATCAGTTCAGTTTACCTTAACCTATCATTTCAGATCGAGTCCATCATCTTCAGGAGCATAAATAGCCAGAAAATTCTTAATCTTTCCACCTATCTATTTTAAATCAGTTCAATACGCCTTAACACATCTTTTCAGATTGAATCCATCATCTTCAGAACCAAAAGCAGCCAGAAAATTCTGATTCTTTCAACCTATCTATTTGAAATCAGTTCAGTACACCCTAACCCATCAATTAAGATAGAATTCATCATCTTTAGGACCCTATTTTGCAAGAAAAATTTGTATCTTTCAGTCCATCTACTCGAAATCAGTTCAGTTTACCTTAACCTATCATTTCAGATCGAGTCCATCATCTTCAGGAGCATAAATAGCCAGACAATTCTTAATCTTTCCACCTATCTATTTGAAATCAGTTCAATACGCCTTAGCCCATCTTTTCAGATTGAGTCCATCATCTTCAGAACCAAAGGCAGCCAGAAAATTCTGATTCTTTCCACCTATCTATTTGAAATCAGTTCAGTTCACCCTAACCCATAAATTAAGATAGAATTCATCATCTTTAGGACCCTATTTTGCAAGAAAAATCTGTATCTTTCAGTCCATCTGCTCGAAATCAGTTCAGTTTACCTTAACCTATCATTTCAGATCGAGTCCATCATCTTCAGGAGCATAAATAGCCAGAAAATTCTTAATCTTTCAACCTATCTATTTGAAATCAGTTCAGTACACCCTAACCCATCAATTAAGATAGAACTCATCATCTTTAGGACCCTATTTTGCAAGAAAAATCTGTATCTTTAAGTCCATCTACTCGAAATCCGTTCAGTTTACCTTAACCTATCATTTCAGATCGAGTCCATCATCTTCAGGAGCATAAATAGCCAGAAAATTCTTAATCTTTCCACCTATCTATTTTAAATCAGTTCAATACGCCTTAACACATCTTTTCAGATTGAATCCATCATCTTCAGAACCAAAAGCAGCCAGAAAATTCTGATTCTTTCAACCTATCTATTTGAAATCAGTTCAGTACACCCTAACCCATCAATTAAGATAGAATTCATCATCTTTAGGACCCTATTTTGCAAGAAAAATCTGTATCTTTCAGTCCATCTACTCGAAATCAATTCAGTTTACCTTAACCTATCATTTCAGATCGAGTCCATCATCTTCAGGAGCATAAATAGCCAGAAAATTCTTAATCTTTCAACCTATCTATTTGAAATCAGTTCAGTACACCCTAACCCATCAATTAAGATAGAACTCATCATCTTTAGGACCCTATTTTGCAAGAAAAATCTGTATCTTTAAGTCCATCTACTCGAAATCAGTTCAGTTTACCTTAACCTATCATTTCAGATCGAGTCCATCATCTTCAGGAGCATAAATAGCCAGAAAATTCTTAATCTTTCCACCTATCTATTTTAAATCAGTTCAATACGCCTTAACACATCTTTTCAGATTGAATCCATCATCTTCAGAACCAAAAGCAGCCAGAAAATTCTGATTCTTTCAACCTATCTATTTGAAATCAGTTCAGTACACCCTAACCCATCAATTAAGATAGAATTCATCATCTTTAGGACCCTATTTTGCAAGAAAAATCTGTATCTTTCAGTCCATCTACTCGAAATCAGTTCAGTTTACCTTAACCTATCATTTCAGAACGAGTCCATCATCTTCAGGAGCATAAATAGCCAGAAAATTCTTAATCTTTCCACCTATCTATTTGAAATCAGTTCAGTACACCCTAACCAATCAATTAAGATAGAACTCATCATCTTTAGGACCCTATTTTGCAAGAAAAATCTGTATCTTTCAGTCCATCTATTCAGAATCAGTTCAGTCTACCTTAACCTATCATTTCAGATCGAGTCCATCATCTTCAGGAGCATAAATAGCCAGAAAATTCTTAATCTTTCCACCTATCTATTTGAAATCAGTTCAATACGCCTTAACACATCTTTTCAGATTGAATCCATCATCTTCAGAACCAAAAGCAGCCCGAAAATTCTGATTCTTTCAACCTATCTATTTGAAATCAGTTCAGTACACCCTAACCCATCAATTAAGATAGAATTCATCATCTTTTGGACCCTATTTTGCAAGAAAAATTTGTATCTTTCAGTCCATCTACTCGAAATCAGTTCAGTTTACCTTAACCTATCATTTCAGATCGAGTCCATCATCTTCAGGAGCATAAATAGCCAGAAAATTCTTAATCTTTCCACCTATCTATTTGAAATCAGTTCAATACGCATTAGCCCATCTTTTCAGATTGAGTCCATCATCTTCAGAACCAAAGGCAGCCTGAAAATCCTGATTCTTTCCACCTATCTATTTGAAATCAGTTCAATACGCCTTAACCCATCAATCAAGATAGAATTCATCATCTTTAGGACCCTGTTTTGCAAGAAAAATCTGTATCTTTCAGTCCATCTACTCGAAATCAGTTCAGTTTACCTTAACCTATCATTTCAGATCGAGTCCATCATCTTCAGGAGCATAAATAACCAGAAAATTCTTAATCTTTCCACCTATCTATTTGAAATCAGTTCAGTACACCCTAACCCATCAATTAAGATAGAACTCATCATCTTTAGGACCCTATTTTGCAAGAAAAATCTGTATCTTTCAGTCCATCTACTCGAAATCAGTTCAGTCTACCTAACCTATCATTTCAGATCGAGTCAATCATCTTCAGGAGCATAAATAGCCAGAAAATTCTTAATCTTTCCACCTATCTATTTGAAATCAGTTCAATACGCCATAACACATCTTTTCAGATTGAATCCATCATCTTCAGAACCAAAAGCAGCCAGAAAATTCTGATTCTTTCAACCTATCTATTTGAAATCAGTTCAGTACACCCTAACCCATCAATTAAGATAGAATTCATCATCTTTAGGACCCTATTTTGCAAGAAAAATCTGTATCTTTCAGTCCATCTACTCGAAATCAATTCAGTTTACCTTAACCTATCATTTCAGATCGAGTCCATCATCTTCAGGAGCATAAATAGCCAGAAAATTCTTAATCTTTCAACCTATCTATTTGAAATCAGTTCAGTACACCCTAACCCATCAATTAAGATAGAACTCATCATCTTTAGGACCCTATTTTGCAAGAAAAATCTGTATCTTTAAGTCCATCTACTCGAAATCAGTTCAGTTTACCTTAACCTATCATTTCAGATCGAGTCCATCATCTTCAGGAGCATAAATAGCCAGAAAATTCTTAATCTTTCCACCTATCTATTTTAAATCAGTTCAATACGCCTTAACACATCTTTTCAGATTGAATCCATCATCTTCAGAACCAAAAGCAGCCAGAAAATTCTGATTCTTTCAACCTATCTATTTGAAATCAGTTCAGTACACCCTAACCCATCAATTAAGATAGAATTCATCATCTTTAGGACCCTATTTTGCAAGAAAAATCTGTATCTTTCAGTCCATCTACTCGAAATCAGTTCAGTTTACCTTAACCTATCATTTCAGAACGAGTCCATCATCTTCAGGAGCATAAATAGCCAGAAAATTCTTAATCTTTCCACCTATCTATTTGAAATCAGTTCAGTACACCCTAACCAATCAATTAAGATAGAACTCATCATCTTTAGGACCCTATTTTGCAAGAAAAATCTGTATCTTTCAGTCCATCTATTCAGAATCAGTTCAGTCTACCTTAACCTATCATTTCAGATCGAGTCCATCATCTTCAGGAGCATAAATAGCCAGAAAATTCTTAATCTTTCCACCTATCTATTTGAAATCAGTTCAATACGCCTTAACACATCTTTTCAGATTGAATCCATCATCTTCAGAACCAAAAGCAGCCCGAAAATTCTGATTCTTTCAACCTATCTATTTGAAATCAGTTCAGTACACCCTAACCCATCAATTAAGATAGAATTCATCATCTTTTGGACCCTATTTTGCAAGAAAAATTTGTATCTTTCAGTCCATCTACTCGAAATCAGTTCAGTTTACCTTAACCTATCATTTCAGATCGAGTCCATCATCTTCAGGAGCATAAATAGCCAGAAAATTCTTAATCTTTCCACCTATCTATTTGAAATCAGTTCAATACGCATTAGCCCATCTTTTCAGATTGAGTCCATCATCTTCAGAACCAAAGGCAGCCTGAAAATCCTGATTCTTTCCACCTATCTATTTGAAATCAGTTCAATACGCCTTAACCCATCAATCAAGATAGAATTCATCATCTTTAGGACCCTGTTTTGCAAGAAAAATCTGTATCTTTCAGTCCATCTACTCGAAATCAGTTCAGTTTACCTTAACCTATCATTTCAGATCGAGTCCATCATCTTCAGGAGCATAAATAACCAGAAAATTCTTAATCTTTCCACCTATCTATTTGAAATCAGTTCAGTACACCCTAACCCATCAATTAAGATAGAACTCATCATCTTTAGGACCCTATTTTGCAAGAAAAATCTGTATCTTTCAGTCCATCTACTCGAAATCAGTTCAGTCTACCTAACCTATCATTTCAGATCGAGTCAATCATCTTCAGGAGCATAAATAGCCAGAAAATTCTTAATCTTTCCACCTATCTATTTGAAATCAGTTCAATACGCCATAACACATCTTTTCAGATTGAATCCATCATCTTCAGAACCAAAAGCAGCCAGAAAATTCTGATTCTTTCAACCTATCTATTTGAAATCAGTTCAGTACACCCTAACCCATCAATTAAGATAGAATTCATCATCTTTAGGACCCTATTTTGCAAGAAAAATCTGTATCTTTCAGTCCATCTACTCGAAATCAGTTCAGTTTACCTTAACCTATCATTTCAGATCGAGTCCATCATCTTCAGGAGCATAAATAGACAGAAAATTCTTAATCTTTCCACCTATCTATTTGAAATCAGTTCAGTACACCCTAACCAATCAATTAAGATAGAACTCATCATCTTTAGGACCCTATTTTGCAAGAAAAATCTGTATCTTTCAGTCCATCTATTCAGAATCAGTTCAGTCAACCTTAACCTATCATTTCAGATCGAGTCCATCATCTTCAGGAGCATAAATAGCCAGAAAATTCTTAATCTTTCCACCTATCTATTTGAAATCAGTTCAGTACACCCTAACCCATCAATTAAGATAGAATTCATCATCTTTAGGACCCTATTTTGCAAGAAAAATCTGTATCTTTCAGTCCATCTACTCGAAATCAGTTCAGTTTACCTTAACCTATCATTTCAGATCGAGTCCATCATCTTCAGGAGCATAAATAGCCAGAAAATTCTTAATCTTTACACCTATCTATTTGAAATCAGTTCAATACGCCTTAGCCCATCTTTTCAGATTGAGTCCATCATCTTCAGAACCAAAGGCAGCCAGAAAATTCTGATTCTTTCCACCTATCTATTTGAAATCAGTTCAGTTCACCCTAACCCATCAATTAAGATAGAATTCATCATCTTTAGGACCCTATTTTGCAACAAAAATCTGTATCTTTCAGTCCATCTGCTCGAAATCAGTTCAGTTTACCTTAACCTATCATTTCAGATCGAGTCCATCATCTTCAGGAGCATAAATAGCCAGAAAATTCTTAATCTTTCCACCTATCTATTTGAAATCAGTTCAATACGCCTTAGCCCATCTTTTCAGATTGAGTCCATCATCTTCAGAACCAAAGGCAGCCAGAAAATTCTGATTCTTTCCACCTATCTATTTGAAATCAGTTCAGTTCACCCTAACCCATCAATTAAGATAGAATTCATCATCCTTAGGACCCTATTTTGCAAGAAAAATCTGTATCTTTCAGTCCATCTGCTCGAAATCAGTTCAGTTTACCTTAACCTATCATTTCAGATCGAGTCCATCATCTTCAGGAGCATAAATAGCCAGAAAATTCTTAATCTTTCCACCTATCTATTTGAAATCAGTTCAATACGCATTAGCCCATCTTTTCAGATTGAGTCCATCATCTTCAGAACCAAAGGCAGCCTGAAAATCCTGATTCTTTCCACCTATCTATTTGAAATCAGTTCAATACGCCTTAACCCATCAATCAAGATAGAATTCATCATCTTTAGGACCCTGTTTTGCAAGAAAAATCTGTATCTTTCAGTCCATCTACTCGAAATCAGTTCAGTTTACCTTAACCTATCATTTCAGATCGAGTCCATCATCTTCAGGAGCATAAATAACCAGAAAATTCTTAATCTTTCCACCTATCTATTTGAAATCAGTTCAGTACACCCTAACCCATCAATTAAGATAGAACTCATCATCTTTAGGACCCTATTTTGCAAGAAAAATCTGTATCTTTCAGTCCATCTACTCGAAATCAGTTCAGTCTACCTAACCTATCATTTCAGATCGAGTCAATCATCTTCAGGAGCATAAATAGCCAGAAAATTCTTAATCTTTCCACCTATCTATTTGAAATCAGTTCAATACGCCATAACACATCTTTTCAGATTGAATCCATCATCTTCAGAACCAAAAGCAGCCAGAAAATTCTGATTCTTTCAACCTATCTATTTGAAATCAGTTCAGTACACCCTAACCCATCAATTAAGATAGAATTCATCATCTTTAGGACCCTATTTTGCAAGAAAAATCTGTATCTTTCAGTCCATCTACTCGAAATAAGTTCAGTTTACCTTAACCTATCATTTCAGATCGAGTCCATCATCTTCAGGAGCATAAATAGCCAGAAAATTCTTAATCTTTCCACCTATCTATTTGAAATCAGTTCAGTACACCCTAACCCATCAATTAAGATAGAATTCATCATCTTTAGGACCCTATTTTGCAAGAAAAATCTGTATCTTTCAGTCCATCTACTCGAAATCAGTTCAGTTTACCTTAACCTATCATTTCAGATCGAGTCCATCATCTTCAGGAGCATAAATAGACAGAAAATTCTTAATCTTTCCACCTATCTATTTGAAATCAGTTCAGTACACCCTAACCAATCAATTAAGATAGAACTCATCATCTTTAGGACCCTATTTTGCAAGAAAAATCTGTATCTTTCAGTCCATCTATTCAGAATCAGTTCAGTCAACCTTAACCTATCATTTCAGATCGAGTCCATCATCTTCAGGAGCATAAATAGCCAGAAAATTCTTAATCTTTCCACCTATCTATTTTAAATCAGTTCAATACGCCTTAACACATCTTTTCAGATTGAATCCATCATCTTCAGAACCAAAAGCAGCCAGAAAATTCTGATTCTTTCAACCTATCTATTTGAAATCAGTTCAGTACACCCTAACCCATCAATTAAGATAGAATTCATCATCTTTAGGACCCTATTTTGCAAGAAAAATCTGTATCTTTCAGTCCATCTACTCGAAATCAGTTCAGTTTACCTTAACCTATCATTTCAGATCGAGTCCATCATCTTCAGGAGCATAAATAGCCAGAAAATTCTTAATCTTTACACCTATCTATTTGAAATCAGTTCAATACGCCTTAGCCCATCTTTTCAGATTGAGTCCATCATCTTCAGAACCAAAGGCAGCCAGAAAATTCTGATTCTTTCCACCTATCTATTTGAAATCAGTTCAGTTCACCCTAACCCATCAATTAAGATAGAATTCATCATCTTTAGGACCCTATTTTGCAAGAAAAATCTGTATCTTTCAGTCCATCTACTCGAAATCAGTTCAGTTTACCTTAACCTATCATTTCAGATCGAGTCCATCATCTTCAGGAGCATAAATAGCCAGAAAATTCTTAATCTTTCCACCTATCTATTTGAAATCAGTTCAATGCGCCTTAACACATCTTTTCAGATTGAATCCATCATCTTCAGAACCAAAAGCAGCCAGAAAATTCTGATTCTTTCAACCTATCTATTTGAAATCAGTTCAGTACACCCTTACCCATCAATTAAGATAGAATTCATCATCTTTAGGACCCTATTTTGCAAGAAAAATCTGTATCTTTCAGTCCATCTACTCGAAATCAGTTCAGTTTACCTTAACCTATCATTTCAGATCGAGTCCATCATCTTCAGGAGCATAAATAGCCAGAAAATTCTTAATCTTTACACCTATCTATTTGAAATCAGTTCAATACGCCTTAGCCCATCTTTTCAGATTGAGTCCATCATCTTCAGAACCAAAGGCAGCCAGAAAATTCTGATTCTTTCCACCTATCTATTTGAAATCAGTTCAGTTCACCCTAACCCATCAATTAAGATAGAATTCATCATCCTTAGGACCCTATTTTGCAAGAAAAATCTGTATCTTTCAGTCCATCTGCTCGAAATCAGTTCAGTTTACCTTAACCTATCATTTCAGATCGAGTCCATCATCTTCAGGAGCATAAATAGCCAGAAAATTCTTAATCTTTCCACCTATCTATTTGAAATCAGTTCAGTACACCCTAACCCATCAATTAAGATAGAATTCATCATCTTTAGGACCCTATTTTGCAAGAAAAATCTGTATCTTTCAGTCCATCTACTCGAAATCAGTTCAGTTTACCTTAACCTATCATTTCAGATCGAGTCCATCATCTTCAGGAGCATAAATAGCCAGAAAATTCTTAATCTTTCCACCTATCTATTTGAAATCAGTTCAATGCGCCTTAACACATCTTTTCAGATTGAATCCATCATCTTCAGAACCAAAAGCAGCCAGAAAATTCTGATTCTTTCAACCTATCTATTTGAAATCAGTTCAGTACACCCTTACCCATCAATTAAGATAGAATTCATCATCTTTAGGACCCTATTTTGCAAGAAAAATCTGTATCTTTCAGTCCATCTACTCGAAATCAGTTCAGTCTACCTTAACCTATCCTTTCAGATCGAGTGCATCATCCTCAGGAGCATAAATAGCCAGAAAATTCTTAATCTTTCCACCTATCTATTTGAAATCAGTTCAATACGCCTTAGCCCATCTTTTCAGATTGAGTCCATCATCTTCAGAACCAAAGGCAGCCAGAAAATTCTGATTCTTTCCACCTATCTATTTGAAATCAGTTCAGTTCACCCTAACCCATCAATTAAGATAGAATTCATCATCTTTAGGACCCTATTTTGCAAGAAAGATCTGTATCTTTCAGTCCATCTGCTCGAAATCAGTTCAGTTTACCTTAACCTATCATTTCAGATCGAGTCCATCATCTTCAGGAGCATAAATAGCCAGAAAATTCTTAATCTTTCAACCTATCTATTTGAAATCAGTTCAGTACACCCTAACCCATCAATTAAGATAGAACTCATCGTCTTTAGGACCCTTTTTTGCAAGAAAAAATCTGTATCTTTCAGTCCATCTACTCGAAATCAGTTCAGTTTACCTTAACCTATCATTTCAGATCGAGTCCATCATCTTCAGGAGCATAAATAGCCAGAAAATTCTTAATCTTTCCACCTATCTATTTTAAATCAGTTCAATACGCCTTAACACATCTTTTCAGATTGAATCCATCATCTTCAGAACCAAAAGCAGCCAGAAAATTCTGATTCTTTCAACCTATCTATTTGAAATCAGTTCAGTACACCCTAACCCATCAATTAAGATAGAATTCATCATCTTTAGGACCCTATTTTGCAAGAAAAATTTGTATCTTTCAGTCCATCTACTCGAAATCAGTTCAGTTTACCTTAACCTATCATTTCAGATCGAGTCCATCATCTTCAGGAGCATAAATAGCCAGACAATTCTTAATCTTTCCACCTATCTATTTGAAATCAGTTCAATACGCCTTAGCCCATCTTTTCAGATTGAGTCCATCATCTTCAGAACCAAAGGCAGCCAGAAAATTCTGATTCTTTCCACCTATCTATTTGAAATCAGTTCAGTTCACCCTAACCCATAAATTAAGATAGAATTCATCATCTTTAGGACCCTATTTTGCAAGAAAAATCTGTATCTTTCAGTCCATCTGCTCGAAATCAGTTCAGTTTACCTTAACCTATCATTTCAGATCGAGTCCATCATCTTCAGGAGCATAAATAGCCAGAAAATTCTTAATCTTTCAACCTATCTATTTGAAATCAGTTCAGTACACCCTAACCCATCAATTAAGATAGAACTCATCATCTTTAGGACCCTATTTTGCAAGAAAAATCTGTATCTTTAAGTCCATCTACTCGAAATCCGTTCAGTTTACCTTAACCTATCATTTCAGATCGAGTCCATCATCTTCAGGAGCATAAATAGCCAGAAAATTCTTAATCTTTCCACCTATCTATTTTAAATCAGTTCAATACGCCTTAACACATCTTTTCAGATTGAATCCATCATCTTCAGAACCAAAAGCAGCCAGAAAATTCTGATTCTTTCAACCTATCTATTTGAAATCAGTTCAGTACACCCTAACCCATCAATTAAGATAGAATTCATCATCTTTAGGACCCTATTTTGCAAGAAAAATCTGTATCTTTCAGTCCATCTACTCGAAATCAGTTCAGTTTACCTTAACCTATCATTTCAGATCGAGTCCATCATCTTCAGGAGCATAAATAGACAGAAAATTCTTAATCTTTCCACCTATCTATTTGAAATCAGTTCAGTACACCCTAACCAATCAATTAAGATAGAACTCATCATCTTTAGGACCCTATTTTGCAAGAAAAATCTGTATCTTTCAGTCCATCTATTCAGAATCAGTTCAGTCAACCTTAACCTATCATTTCAGATCGAGTCCATCATCTTCAGGAGCATAAATAGCCAGAAAATTCTTAATCTTTCCACCTATCTATTTTAAATCAGTTCAATACGCCTTAACACATCTTTTCAGATTGAATCCATCATCTTCAGAACCAAAAGCAGCCAGAAAATTCTGATTCTTTCAACCTATCTATTTGAAATCAGTTCAGTACACCCTAACCCATCAATTAAGATAGAATTCATCATCTTTAGGACCCTATTTTGCAAGAAAAATCTGTATCTTTCAGTCCATCTACTCGAAATCAGTTCAGTTTACCTTAACCTATCATTTCAGATCGAGTCCATCATCTTCAGGAGCATAAATAGCCAGAAAATTCTTAATCTTTACACCTATCTATTTGAAATCAGTTCAATACGCCTTAGCCCATCTTTTCAGATTGAGTCCATCATCTTCAGAACCAAAGGCAGCCAGAAAATTCTGATTCTTTCCACCTATCTATTTGAAATCAGTTCAGTTCACCCTAACCCATCAATTAAGATAGAATTCATCATCTTTAGGACCCTATTTTGCAAGAAAAATCTGTATCTTTCAGTCCATCTACTCGAAATCAGTTCAGTTTACCTTAACCTATCATTTCAGATCGAGTCCATCATCTTCAGGAGCATAAATAGCCAGAAAATTCTTAATCTTTCCACCTATCTATTTGAAATCAGTTCAATGCGCCTTAACACATCTTTTCAGATTGAATCCATCATCTTCAGAACCAAAAGCAGCCAGAAAATTCTGATTCTTTCAACCTATCTATTTGAAATCAGTTCAGTACACCCTTACCCATCAATTAAGATAGAATTCATCATCTTTAGGACCCTATTTTGCAAGAAAAATCTGTATCTTTCAGTCCATCTACTCGAAATCAGTTCAGTTTACCTTAACCTATCATTTCAGATCGAGTCCATCATCTTCAGGAGCATAAATAGCCAGAAAATTCTTAATCTTTACACCTATCTATTTGAAATCAGTTCAATACGCCTTAGCCCATCTTTTCAGATTGAGTCCATCATCTTCAGAACCAAAGGCAGCCAGAAAATTCTGATTCTTTCCACCTATCTATTTGAAATCAGTTCAGTTCACCCTAACCCATCAATTAAGATAGAATTCATCATCCTTAGGACCCTATTTTGCAAGAAAAATCTGTATCTTTCAGTCCATCTGCTCGAAATCAGTTCAGTTTACCTTAACCTATCATTTCAGATCGAGTCCATCATCTTCAGGAGCATAAATAGCCAGAAAATTCTTAATCTTTCCACCTATCTATTTGAAATCAGTTCAGTACACCCTAACCCATCAATTAAGATAGAATTCATCATCTTTAGGACCCTATTTTGCAAGAAAAATCTGTATCTTTCAGTCCATCTACTCGAAATCAGTTCAGTTTACCTTAACCTATCATTTCAGATCGAGTCCATCATCTTCAGGAGCATAAATAGCCAGAAAATTCTTAATCTTTCCACCTATCTATTTGAAATCAGTTCAATGCGCCTTAACACATCTTTTCAGATTGAATCCATCATCTTCAGAACCAAAAGCAGCCAGAAAATTCTGATTCTTTCAACCTATCTATTTGAAATCAGTTCAGTACACCCTTACCCATCAATTAAGATAGAATTCATCATCTTTAGGACCCTATTTTGCAAGAAAAATCTGTATCTTTCAGTCCATCTACTCGAAATCAGTTCAGTCTACCTTAACCTATCCTTTCAGATCGAGTGCATCATCCTCAGGAGCATAAATAGCCAGAAAATTCTTAATCTTTCCACCTATCTATTTGAAATCAGTTCAATACGCCTTAGCCCATCTTTTCAGATTGAGTCCATCATCTTCAGAACCAAAGGCAGCCAGAAAATTCTGATTCTTTCCACCTATCTATTTGAAATCAGTTCAGTTCACCCTAACCCATCAATTAAGATAGAATTCATCATCTTTAGGACCCTATTTTGCAAGAAAGATCTGTATCTTTCAGTCCATCTGCTCGAAATCAGTTCAGTTTACCTTAACCTATCATTTCAGATCGAGTCCATCATCTTCAGGAGCATAAATAGCCAGAAAATTCTTAATCTTTCAACCTATCTATTTGAAATCAGTTCAGTACACCCTAACCCATCAATTAAGATAGAACTCATCATCTTTAGGACCCTATTTTGCAAGAAAAAATCTGTATCTTTCAGTCCATCTACTCGAAATCAGTTCAGTTTACCTTAACCTATCATTTCAGATCGAGTCCATCATCTTCAGGAGCATAAATAGCCAGAAAATTCTTAATCTTTCCACCTATCTATTTTAAATCAGTTCAATACGCCTTAACACATCTTTTCAGATTGAATCCATCATCTTCAGAACCAAAAGCAGCCAGAAAATTCTGATTCTTTCAACCTATCTATTTGAAATCAGTTCAGTACACCCTAACCCATCAATTAAGATAGAATTCATCATCTTTAGGACCCTATTTTGCAAGAAAAATTTGTATCTTTCAGTCCATCTACTCGAAATCAGTTCAGTTTACCTTAACCTATCATTTCAGATCGAGTCCATCATCTTCAGGAGCATAAATAGCCAGACAATTCTTAATCTTTCCACCTATCTATTTGAAATCAGTTCAATACGCCTTAGCCCATCTTTTCAGATTGAGTCCATCATCTTCAGAACCAAAGGCAGCCAGAAAATTCTGATTCTTTCCACCTATCTATTTGAAATCAGTTCAGTTCACCCTAACCCATAAATTAAGATAGAATTCATCATCTTTAGGACCCTATTTTGCAAGAAAAATCTGTATCTTTCAGTCCATCTGCTCGAAATCAGTTCAGTTTACCTTAACCTATCATTTCAGATCGAGTCCATCATCTTCAGGAGCATAAATAGCCAGAAAATTCTTAATCTTTCAACCTATCTATTTGAAATCAGTTCAGTACACCCTAACCCATCAATTAAGATAGAACTCATCATCTTTAGGACCCTATTTTGCAAGAAAAATCTGTATCTTTAAGTCCATCTACTCGAAATCCGTTCAGTTTACCTTAACCTATCATTTCAGATCGAGTCCATCATCTTCAGGAGCATAAATAGCCAGAAAATTCTTAATCTTTCCACCTATCTATTTTAAATCAGTTCAATACGCCTTAACACATCTTTTCAGATTGAATCCATCATCTTCAGAACCAAAAGCAGCCAGAAAATTCTGATTCTTTCAACCTATCTATTTGAAATCAGTTCAGTACACCCTAACCCATCAATTAAGATAGAATTCATCATCTTTAGGACCCTATTTTGCAAGAAAAATCTGTATCTTTCAGTCCATCTACTCGAAATCAATTCAGTTTACCTTAACCTATCATTTCAGATCGAGTCCATCATCTTCAGGAGCATAAATAGCCAGAAAATTCTTAATCTTTCAACCTATCTATTTGAAATCAGTTCAGTACACCCTAACCCATCAATTAAGATAGAACTCATCATCTTTAGGACCCTATTTTGCAAGAAAAATCTGTATCTTTAAGTCCATCTACTCGAAATCAGTTCAGTTTACCTTAACCTATCATTTCAGATCGAGTCCATCATCTTCAGGAGCATAAATAGCCAGAAAATTCTTAATCTTTCCACCTATCTATTTTAAATCAGTTCAATACGCCTTAACACATCTTTTCAGATTGAATCCATCATCTTCAGAACCAAAAGCAGCCAGAAAATTCTGATTCTTTCAACCTATCTATTTGAAATCAGTTCAGTACACCCTAACCCATCAATTAAGATAGAATTCATCATCTTTAGGACCCTATTTTGCAAGAAAAATCTGTATCTTTCAGTCCATCTACTCGAAATCAGTTCAGTTTACCTTAACCTATCATTTCAGAACGAGTCCATCATCTTCAGGAGCATAAATAGCCAGAAAATTCTTAATCTTTCCACCTATCTATTTGAAATCAGTTCAGTACACCCTAACCAATCAATTAAGATAGAACTCATCATCTTTAGGACCCTATTTTGCAAGAAAAATCTGTATCTTTCAGTCCATCTATTCAGAATCAGTTCAGTCTACCTTAACCTATCATTTCAGATCGAGTCCATCATCTTCAGGAGCATAAATAGCCAGAAAATTCTTAATCTTTCCACCTATCTATTTGAAATCAGTTCAATACGCCTTAACACATCTTTTCAGATTGAATCCATCATCTTCAGAACCAAAAGCAGCCCGAAAATTCTGATTCTTTCAACCTATCTATTTGAAATCAGTTCAGTACACCCTAACCCATCAATTAAGATAGAATTCATCATCTTTTGGACCCTATTTTGCAAGAAAAATTTGTATCTTTCAGTCCATCTACTCGAAATCAGTTCAGTTTACCTTAACCTATCATTTCAGATCGAGTCCATCATCTTCAGGAGCATAAATAGCCAGAAAATTCTTAATCTTTCCACCTATCTATTTGAAATCAGTTCAATACGCATTAGCCCATCTTTTCAGATTGAGTCCATCATCTTCAGAACCAAAGGCAGCCTGAAAATCCTGATTCTTTCCACCTATCTATTTGAAATCAGTTCAATACGCCTTAACCCATCAATCAAGATAGAATTCATCATCTTTAGGACCCTGTTTTGCAAGAAAAATCTGTATCTTTCAGTCCATCTACTCGAAATCAGTTCAGTTTACCTTAACCTATCATTTCAGATCGAGTCCATCATCTTCAGGAGCATAAATAACCAGAAAATTCTTAATCTTTCCACCTATCTATTTGAAATCAGTTCAGTACACCCTAACCCATCAATTAAGATAGAACTCATCATCTTTAGGACCCTATTTTGCAAGAAAAATCTGTATCTTTCAGTCCATCTACTCGAAATCAGTTCAGTCTACCTAACCTATCATTTCAGATCGAGTCAATCATCTTCAGGAGCATAAATAGCCAGAAAATTCTTAATCTTTCCACCTATCTATTTGAAATCAGTTCAATACGCCATAACACATCTTTTCAGATTGAATCCATCATCTTCAGAACCAAAAGCAGCCAGAAAATTCTGATTCTTTCAACCTATCTATTTGAAATCAGTTCAGTACACCCTAACCCATCAATTAAGATAGAATTCATCATCTTTAGGACCCTATTTTGCAAGAAAAATCTGTATCTTTCAGTCCATCTACTCGAAATCAATTCAGTTTACCTTAACCTATCATTTCAGATCGAGTCCATCATCTTCAGGAGCATAAATAGCCAGAAAATTCTTAATCTTTCAACCTATCTATTTGAAATCAGTTCAGTACACCCTAACCCATCAATTAAGATAGAACTCATCATCTTTAGGACCCTATTTTGCAAGAAAAATCTGTATCTTTAAGTCCATCTACTCGAAATCAGTTCAGTTTACCTTAACCTATCATTTCAGATCGAGTCCATCATCTTCAGGAGCATAAATAGCCAGAAAATTCTTAATCTTTCCACCTATCTATTTTAAATCAGTTCAATACGCCTTAACACATCTTTTCAGATTGAATCCATCATCTTCAGAACCAAAAGCAGCCAGAAAATTCTGATTCTTTCAACCTATCTATTTGAAATCAGTTCAGTACACCCTAACCCATCAATTAAGATAGAATTCATCATCTTTAGGACCCTATTTTGCAAGAAAAATCTGTATCTTTCAGTCCATCTACTCGAAATCAGTTCAGTTTACCTTAACCTATCATTTCAGAACGAGTCCATCATCTTCAGGAGCATAAATAGCCAGAAAATTCTTAATCTTTCCACCTATCTATTTGAAATCAGTTCAGTACACCCTAACCAATCAATTAAGATAGAACTCATCATCTTTAGGACCCTATTTTGCAAGAAAAATCTGTATCTTTCAGTCCATCTATTCAGAATCAGTTCAGTCTACCTTAACCTATCATTTCAGATCGAGTCCATCATCTTCAGGAGCATAAATAGCCAGAAAATTCTTAATCTTTCCACCTATCTATTTGAAATCAGTTCAATACGCCTTAACACATCTTTTCAGATTGAATCCATCATCTTCAGAACCAAAAGCAGCCCGAAAATTCTGATTCTTTCAACCTATCTATTTGAAATCAGTTCAGTACACCCTAACCCATCAATTAAGATAGAATTCATCATCTTTTGGACCCTATTTTGCAAGAAAAATTTGTATCTTTCAGTCCATCTACTCGAAATCAGTTCAGTTTACCTTAACCTATCATTTCAGATCGAGTCCATCATCTTCAGGAGCATAAATAGCCAGAAAATTCTTAATCTTTCCACCTATCTATTTGAAATCAGTTCAATACGCATTAGCCCATCTTTTCAGATTGAGTCCATCATCTTCAGAACCAAAGGCAGCCTGAAAATCCTGATTCTTTCCACCTATCTATTTGAAATCAGTTCAATACGCCTTAACCCATCAATCAAGATAGAATTCATCATCTTTAGGACCCTGTTTTGCAAGAAAAATCTGTATCTTTCAGTCCATCTACTCGAAATCAGTTCAGTTTACCTTAACCTATCATTTCAGATCGAGTCCATCATCTTCAGGAGCATAAATAACCAGAAAATTCTTAATCTTTCCACCTATCTATTTGAAATCAGTTCAGTACACCCTAACCCATCAATTAAGATAGAACTCATCATCTTTAGGACCCTATTTTGCAAGAAAAATCTGTATCTTTCAGTCCATCTACTCGAAATCAGTTCAGTCTACCTAACCTATCATTTCAGATCGAGTCAATCATCTTCAGGAGCATAAATAGCCAGAAAATTCTTAATCTTTCCACCTATCTATTTGAAATCAGTTCAATACGCCATAACACATCTTTTCAGATTGAATCCATCATCTTCAGAACCAAAAGCAGCCAGAAAATTCTGATTCTTTCAACCTATCTATTTGAAATCAGTTCAGTACACCCTAACCCATCAATTAAGATAGAATTCATCATCTTTAGGACCCTATTTTGCAAGAAAAATCTGTATCTTTCAGTCCATCTACTCGAAATCAGTTCAGTTTACCTTAACCTATCATTTCAGATCGAGTCCATCATCTTCAGGAGCATAAATAGACAGAAAATTCTTAATCTTTCCACCTATCTATTTGAAATCAGTTCAGTACACCCTAACCAATCAATTAAGATAGAACTCATCATCTTTAGGACCCTATTTTGCAAGAAAAATCTGTATCTTTCAGTCCATCTATTCAGAATCAGTTCAGTCAACCTTAACCTATCATTTCAGATCGAGTCCATCATCTTCAGGAGCATAAATAGCCAGAAAATTCTTAATCTTTCCACCTATCTATTTGAAATCAGTTCAGTACACCCTAACCCATCAATTAAGATAGAATTCATCATCTTTAGGACCCTATTTTGCAAGAAAAATCTGTATCTTTCAGTCCATCTACTCGAAATCAGTTCAGTTTACCTTAACCTATCATTTCAGATCGAGTCCATCATCTTCAGGAGCATAAATAGCCAGAAAATTCTTAATCTTTACACCTATCTATTTGAAATCAGTTCAATACGCCTTAGCCCATCTTTTCAGATTGAGTCCATCATCTTCAGAACCAAAGGCAGCCAGAAAATTCTGATTCTTTCCACCTATCTATTTGAAATCAGTTCAGTTCACCCTAACCCATCAATTAAGATAGAATTCATCATCTTTAGGACCCTATTTTGCAACAAAAATCTGTATCTTTCAGTCCATCTGCTCGAAATCAGTTCAGTTTACCTTAACCTATCATTTCAGATCGAGTCCATCATCTTCAGGAGCATAAATAGCCAGAAAATTCTTAATCTTTCCACCTATCTATTTGAAATCAGTTCAATACGCCTTAGCCCATCTTTTCAGATTGAGTCCATCATCTTCAGAACCAAAGGCAGCCAGAAAATTCTGATTCTTTCCACCTATCTATTTGAAATCAGTTCAGTTCACCCTAACCCATCAATTAAGATAGAATTCATCATCCTTAGGACCCTATTTTGCAAGAAAAATCTGTATCTTTCAGTCCATCTGCTCGAAATCAGTTCAGTTTACCTTAACCTATCATTTCAGATCGAGTCCATCATCTTCAGGAGCATAAATAGCCAGAAAATTCTTAATCTTTCCACCTATCTATTTGAAATCAGTTCAGTACACCCTAACCCATCAATTAAGATAGAATTCATCATCTTTAGGACCCTATTTTGCAAGAAAAATCTGTATCTTTCAGTCCATCTACTCGAAATCAGTTCAGTTTACCTTAACCTATCATTTCAGATCGAGTCCATCATCTTCAGGAGCATAAATAGCCAGAAAATTCTTAATCTTTCCACCTATCTATTTGAAATCAGTTCAATGCGCCTTAACACATCTTTTCAGATTGAATCCATCATCTTCAGAACCAAAAGCAGCCAGAAAATTCTGATTCTTTCAACCTATCTATTTGAAATCAGTTCAGTACACCCTTACCCATCAATTAAGATAGAATTCATCATCTTTAGGACCCTATTTTGCAAGAAAAATCTGTATCTTTCAGTCCATCTACTCGAAATCAGTTCAGTTTACCTTAACCTATCATTTCAGATCGAGTCCATCATCTTCAGGAGCATAAATAGCCAGAAAATTCTTAATCTTTACACCTATCTATTTGAAATCAGTTCAATACGCCTTAGCCCATCTTTTCAGATTGAGTCCATCATCTTCAGAACCAAAGGCAGCCAGAAAATTCTGATTCTTTCCACCTATCTATTTGAAATCAGTTCAGTTCACCCTAACCCATCAATTAAGATAGAATTCATCATCTTTAGGACCCTATTTTGCAACAAAAATCTGTATCTTTCAGTCCATCTGCTCGAAATCAGTTCAGTTTACCTTAACCTATCATTTCAGATCGAGTCCATCATCTTCAGGAGCATAAATAGCCAGAAAATTCTTAATCTTTCCACCTATCTATTTGAAATCAGTTCAATACGCCTTAGCCCATCTTTTCAGATTGAGTCCATCATCTTCAGAACCAAAGGCAGCCAGAAAATTCTGATTCTTTCCACCTATCTATTTGAAATCAGTTCAGTTCACCCTAACCCATCAATTAAGATAGAATTCATCATCCTTAGGACCCTATTTTGCAAGAAAAATCTGTATCTTTCAGTCCATCTGCTCGAAATCAGTTCAGTTTACCTTAACCTATCATTTCAGATCGAGTCCATCATCTTCAGGAGCATAAATAGCCAGAAAATTCTTAATCTTTCCACCTATCTATTTGAAATCAGTTCAGTACACCCTAACCCATCAATTAAGATAGAATTCATCATCTTTAGGACCCTATTTTGCAAGAAAAATCTGTATCTTTCAGTCCATCTACTCGAAATCAGTTCAGTTTACCTTAACCTATCATTTCAGATCGAGTCCATCATCTTCAGGAGCATAAATAGCCAGAAAATTCTTAATCTTTCCACCTATCTATTTGAAATCAGTTCAATGCGCCTTAACACATCTTTTCAGATTGAATCCATCATCTTCAGAACCAAAAGCAGCCAGAAAATTCTGATTCTTTCAACCTATCTATTTGAAATCAGTTCAGTACACCCTTACCCATCAATTAAGATAGAATTCATCATCTTTAGGACCCTATTTTGCAAGAAAAATCTGTATCTTTCAGTCCATCTACTCGAAATCAGTTCAGTCTACCTTAACCTATCCTTTCAGATCGAGTGCATCATCCTCAGGAGCATAAATAGCCAGAAAATTCTTAATCTTTCCACCTATCTATTTGAAATCAGTTCAATACGCCTTAGCCCATCTTTTCAGATTGAGTCCATCATCTTCAGAACCAAAGGCAGCCAGAAAATTCTGATTCTTTCCACCTATCTATTTGAAATCAGTTCAGTTCACCCTAACCCATCAATTAAGATAGAATTCATCATCTTTAGGACCCTATTTTGCAAGAAAGATCTGTATCTTTCAGTCCATCTGCTCGAAATCAGTTTACCTTAACCTATCATTTCAGATCGAGTCCATCATCTTCAGGAGCATAAATAGCCAGAAAATTCTTAATCTTTCAACCTATCTATTTGAAATCAGTTCAGTACACCCTAACCCATCAATTAAGATAGAACTCATCATCTTTAGGACCCTATTTTGCAAGAAAAAATCTGTATCTTTCAGTCCATCTACTCGAAATCAGTTCAGTTTACCTTAACCTATCATTTCAGATCGAGTCCATCATCTTCAGGAGCATAAATAGCCAGAAAATTCTTAATCTTTCCACCTATCTATTTTAAATCAGTTCAATACGCCTTAACACATCTTTTCAGATTGAATCCATCATCTTCAGAACCAAAAGCAGCCAGAAAATTCTGATTCTTTCAACCTATCTATTTGAAATCAGTTCAGTACACCCTAACCCATCAATTAAGATAGAATTCATCATCTTTAGGACCCTATTTTGCAAGAAAAATTTGTATCTTTCAGTCCATCTACTCGAAATCAGTTCAGTTTACCTTAACCTATCATTTCAGATCGAGTCCATCATCTTCAGGAGCATAAATAGCCAGACAATTCTTAATCTTTCCACCTATCTATTTGAAATCAGTTCAATACGCCTTAGCCCATCTTTTCAGATTGAGTCCATCATCTTCAGAACCAAAGGCAGCCAGAAAATTCTGATTCTTTCCACCTATCTATTTGAAATCAGTTCAGTTCACCCTAACCCATAAATTAAGATAGAATTCATCATCTTTAGGACCCTATTTTGCAAGAAAAATCTGTATCTTTCAGTCCATCTGCTCGAAATCAGTTCAGTTTACCTTAACCTATCATTTCAGATCGAGTCCATCATCTTCAGGAGCATAAATAGCCAGAAAATTCTTAATCTTTCAACCTATCTATTTGAAATCAGTTCAGTACACCCTAACCCATCAATTAAGATAGAACTCATCATCTTTAGGACACTATTTTGCAAGAAAAATCTGTATCTTTAAGTCCATCTACTCGAAATCCGTTCAGTTTACCTTAACCTATCATTTCAGATCGAGTCCATCATCTTCAGGAGCATAAATAGCCAGAAAATTCTTAATCTTTCCACCTATCTATTTTAAATCAGTTCAATACGCCTTAACACATCTTTTCAGATTGAATCCATCATCTTCAGAACCAAAAGCAGCCAGAAAATTCTGATTCTTTCAACCTATCTATTTGAAATCAGTTCAGTACACCCTAACCCATCAATTAAGATAGAATTCATCATCTTTAGGACCCTATTTTGCAAGAAAAATCTGTATCTTTCAGTCCATCTACTCGAAATCAATTCAGTTTACCTTAACCTATCATTTCAGATCGAGTCCATCATCTTCAGGAGCATAAATAGCCAGAAAATTCTTAATCTTTCAACCTATCTATTTGAAATCAGTTCAGTACACCCTAACCCATCAATTAAGATAGAACTCATCATCTTTAGGACCCTATTTTGCAAGAAAAATCTGTATCTTTAAGTCCATCTACTCGAAATCAGTTCAGTTTACCTTAACCTATCATTTCAGATCGAGTCCATCATCTTCAGGAGCATAAATAGCCAGAAAATTCTTAATCTTTCCACCTATCTATTTTAAATCAGTTCAATACGCCTTAACACATCTTTTCAGATTGAATCCATCATCTTCAGAACCAAAAGCAGCCAGAAAATTCTGATTCTTTCAACCTATCTATTTGAAATCAGTTCAGTACACCCTAACCCATCAATTAAGATAGAATTCATCATCTTTAGGACCCTATTTTGCAAGAAAAATCTGTATCTTTCAGTCCATCTACACGAAATCAGTTCAGTTTACCTTAACCTATCATTTCAGAACGAGTCCATCATCTTCAGGAGCATAAATAGCCAGAAAATTCTTAATCTTTCCACCTATCTATTTGAAATCAGTTCAGTACACCCTAACCAATCAATTAAGATAGAACTCATCATCTTTAGGACCCTATTTTGCAAGAAAAATCTGTATCTTTCAGTCCATCTATTCAGAATCAGTTCAGTCTACCTTAACCTATCATTTCAGATCGAGTCCATCATCTTCAGGAGCATAAATAGCCAGAAAATTCTTAATCTTTCCACCTATCTATTTGAAATCAGTTCAATACGCCTTAACACATCTTTTCAGATTGAATCCATCATCTTCAGAACCAAAAGCAGCCCGAAAATTCTGATTCTTTCAACCTATCTATTTGAAATCAGTTCAGTACACCCTAACCCATCAATTAAGATAGAATTCATCATCTTTTGGACCCTATTTTGCAAGAAAAATTTGTATCTTTCAGTCCATCTACTCGAAATCAGTTCAGTTTACCTTAACCTATCATTTCAGATCGAGTCCATCATCTTCAGGAGCATAAATAGCCAGAAAATTCTTAATCTTTCCACCTATCTATTTGAAATCAGTTCAATACGCATTAGCCCATCTTTTCAGATTGAGTCCATCATCTTCAGAACCAAAGGCAGCCTGAAAATCCTGATTCTTTCCACCTATCTATTTGAAATCAGTTCAATACGCCTTAACCCATCAATCAAGATAGAATTCATCATCTTTAGGACCCTGTTTTGCAAGAAAAATCTGTATCTTTCAGTCCATCTACTCGAAATCAGTTCAGTTTACCTTAACCTATCATTTCAGATCGAGTCCATCATCTTCAGGAGCATAAATAACCAGAAAATTCTTAATCTTTCCACCTATCTATTTGAAATCAGTTCAGTACACCCTAACCCATCAATTAAGATAGAACTCATCATCTTTAGGACCCTATTTTGCAAGAAAAATCTGTATCTTTCAGTCCATCTACTCGAAATCAGTTCAGTCTACCTAACCTATCATTTCAGATCGAGTCAATCATCTTCAGGAGCATAAATAGCCAGAAAATTCTTAATCTTTCCACCTATCTATTTGAAATCAGTTCAATACGCCATAACACATCTTTTCAGATTGAATCCATCATCTTCAGAACCAAAAGCAGCCAGAAAATTCTGATTCTTTCAACCTATCTATTTGAAATCAGTTCAGTACACCCTAACCCATCAATTAAGATAGAATTCATCATCTTTAGGACCCTATTTTGCAAGAAAAATCTGTATCTTTCAGTCCATCTACTCGAAATCAATTCAGTTTACCTTAACCTATCATTTCAGATCGAGTCCATCATCTTCAGGAGCATAAATAGCCAGAAAATTCTTAATCTTTCAACCTATCTATTTGAAATCAGTTCAGTACACCCTAACCCATCAATTAAGATAGAACTCATCATCTTTAGGACCCTATTTTGCAAGAAAAATCTGTATCTTTAAGTCCATCTACTCGAAATCAGTTCAGTTTACCTTAACCTATCATTTCAGATCGAGTCCATCATCTTCAGGAGCATAAATAGCCAGAAAATTCTTAATCTTTCCACCTATCTATTTTAAATCAGTTCAATACGCCTTAACACATCTTTTCAGATTGAATCCATCATCTTCAGAACCAAAAGCAGCCAGAAAATTCTGATTCTTTCAACCTATCTATTTGAAATCAGTTCAGTACACCCTAACCCATCAATTAAGATAGAATTCATCATCTTTAGGACCCTATTTTGCAAGAAAAATCTGTATCTTTCAGTCCATCTACTCGAAATCAGTTCAGTTTACCTTAACCTATCATTTCAGAACGAGTCCATCATCTTCAGGAGCATAAATAGCCAGAAAATTCTTAATCTTTCCACCTATCTATTTGAAATCAGTTCAGTACACCCTAACCAATCAATTAAGATAGAACTCATCATCTTTAGGACCCTATTTTGCAAGAAAAATCTGTATCTTTCAGTCCATCTATTCAGAATCAGTTCAGTCTACCTTAACCTATCATTTCAGATCGAGTCCATCATCTTCAGGAGCATAAATAGCCAGAAAATTCTTAATCTTTCCACCTATCTATTTGAAATCAGTTCAATACGCCTTAACACATCTTTTCAGATTGAATCCATCATCTTCAGAACCAAAAGCAGCCCGAAAATTCTGATTCTTTCAACCTATCTATTTGAAATCAGTTCAGTACACCCTAACCCATCAATTAAGATAGAATTCATCATCTTTTGGACCCTATTTTGCAAGAAAAATTTGTATCTTTCAGTCCATCTACTCGAAATCAGTTCAGTTTACCTTAACCTATCATTTCAGATCGAGTCCATCATCTTCAGGAGCATAAATAGCCAGAAAATTCTTAATCTTTCCACCTATCTATTTGAAATCAGTTCAATACGCATTAGCCCATCTTTTCAGATTGAGTCCATCATCTTCAGAACCAAAGGCAGCCTGAAAATCCTGATTCTTTCCACCTATCTATTTGAAATCAGTTCAATACGCCTTAACCCATCAATCAAGATAGAATTCATCATCTTTAGGACCCTGTTTTGCAAGAAAAATCTGTATCTTTCAGTCCATCTACTCGAAATCAGTTCAGTTTACCTTAACCTATCATTTCAGATCGAGTCCATCATCTTCAGGAGCATAAATAACCAGAAAATTCTTAATCTTTCCACCTATCTATTTGAAATCAGTTCAGTACACCCTAACCCATCAATTAAGATAGAACTCATCATCTTTAGGACCCTATTTTGCAAGAAAAATCTGTATCTTTCAGTCCATCTACTCGAAATCAGTTCAGTCTACCTAACCTATCATTTCAGATCGAGTCAATCATCTTCAGGAGCATAAATAGCCAGAAAATTCTTAATCTTTCCACCTATCTATTTGAAATCAGTTCAATACGCCATAACACATCTTTTCAGATTGAATCCATCATCTTCAGAACCAAAAGCAGCCAGAAAATTCTGATTCTTTCAACCTATCTATTTGAAATCAGTTCAGTACACCCTAACCCATCAATTAAGATAGAATTCATCATCTTTAGGACCCTATTTTGCAAGAAAAATCTGTATCTTTCAGTCCATCTACTCGAAATAAGTTCAGTTTACCTTAACCTATCATTTCAGATCGAGTCCATCATCTTCAGGAGCATAAATAGCCAGAAAATTCTTAATCTTTCCACCTATCTATTTGAAATCAGTTCAGTACACCCTAACCCATCAATTAAGATAGAATTCATCATCTTTAGGACCCTATTTTGCAAGAAAAATCTGTATCTTTCAGTCCATCTACTCGAAATCAGTTCAGTTTACCTTAACCTATCATTTCAGATCGAGTCCATCATCTTCAGGAGCATAAATAGACAGAAAATTCTTAATCTTTCCACCTATCTATTTGAAATCAGTTCAGTACACCCTAACCAATCAATTAAGATAGAACTCATCATCTTTAGGACCCTATTTTGCAAGAAAAATCTGTATCTTTCAGTCCATCTATTCAGAATCAGTTCAGTCAACCTTAACCTATCATTTCAGATCGAGTCCATCATCTTCAGGAGCATAAATAGCCAGAAAATTCTTAATCTTTCCACCTATCTATTTGAAATCAGTTCAGTACACCCTAACCCATCAATTAAGATAGAATTCATCATCTTTAGGACCCTATTTTGCAAGAAAAATCTGTATCTTTCAGTCCATCTACTCGAAATCAGTTCAGTTTACCTTAACCTATCATTTCAGATCGAGTCCATCATCTTCAGGAGCATAAATAGCCAGAAAATTCTTAATCTTTACACCTATCTATTTGAAATCAGTTCAATACGCCTTAGCCCATCTTTTCAGATTGAGTCCATCATCTTCAGAACCAAAGGCAGCCAGAAAATTCTGATTCTTTCCACCTATCTATTTGAAATCAGTTCAGTTCACCCTAACCCATCAATTAAGATAGAATTCATCATCTTTAGGACCCTATTTTGCAACAAAAATCTGTATCTTTCAGTCCATCTGCTCGAAATCAGTTCAGTTTACCTTAACCTATCATTTCAGATCGAGTCCATCATCTTCAGGAGCATAAATAGCCAGAAAATTCTTAATCTTTCCACCTATCTATTTGAAATCAGTTCAATACGCCTTAGCCCATCTTTTCAGATTGAGTCCATCATCTTCAGAACCAAAGGCAGCCAGAAAATTCTGATTCTTTCCACCTATCTATTTGAAATCAGTTCAGTTCACCCTAACCCATCAATTAAGATAGAATTCATCATCCTTAGGACCCTATTTTGCAAGAAAAATCTGTATCTTTCAGTCCATCTGCTCGAAATCAGTTCAGTTTACCTTAACCTATCATTTCAGATCGAGTTCATCATCTTCAGGAGCATAAATAGCCAGAAAATTCTTAATCTTTCCACCTATCTATTTGAAATCAGTTCAGTACACCCTAACCCATCAATTAAGATAGAATTCATCATCTTTAGGACCCTATTTTGCAAGAAAAATCTGTATCTTTCAGTCCATCTACTCGAAATCAGTTCAGTTTACCTTAACCTATCATTTCAGATCGAGTCCATCATCTTCAGGAGCATAAATAGCCAGAAAATTCTTAATCTTTCCACCTATCTATTTGAAATCAGTTCAATGCGCCTTAACACATCTTTTCAGATTGAATCCATCATCTTCAGAACCAAAAGCAGCCAGAAAATTCTGATTCTTTCAACCTATCTATTTGAAATCAGTTCAGTACACCCTTACCCATCAATTAAGATAGAATTCATCATCTTTAGGACCCTATTTTGCAAGAAAAATCTGTATCTTTCAGTCCATCTACTCGAAATCAGTTCAGTCTACCTTAACCTATCCTTTCAGATCGAGTGCATCATCCTCAGGAGCATAAATAGCCAGAAAATTCTTAATCTTTCCACCTATCTATTTGAAATCAGTTCAATACGCCTTAGCCCATCTTTTCAGATTGAGTCCATCATCTTCAGAACCAAAGGCAGCCAGAAAATTCTGATTCTTTCCACCTATCTATTTGAAATCAGTTCAGTTCACCCTAACCCATCAATTAAGATAGAATTCATCATCTTTAGGACCCTATTTTGCAAGAAAGATCTGTATCTTTCAGTCCATCTGCTCGAAATCAGTTCAGTTTACCTTAACCTATCATTTCAGATCGAGTCCATCATCTTCAGGAGCATAAATAGCCAGAAAATTCTTAATCTTTCAACCTATCTATTTGAAATCAGTTCAGTACACCCTAACCCATCAATTAAGATAGAACTCATCATCTTTAGGACCCTATTTTGCAAGAAAAAATCTGTATCTTTCAGTCCATCTACTCGAAATCAGTTCAGTTTACCTTAACCTATCATTTCAGATCGAGTCCATCATCTTCAGGAGCATAAATAGCCAGAAAATTCTTAATCTTTCCACCTATCTATTTTAAATCAGTTCAATACGCCTTAACACATCTTTTCAGATTGAATCCATCATCTTCAGAACCAAAAGCAGCCAGAAAATTCTGATTCTTTCAACCTATCTATTTGAAATCAGTTCAGTACACCCTAACCCATCAATTAAGATAGAATTCATCATCTTTAGGACCCTATTTTGCAAGAAAAATCTGTATCTTTCAGTCCATCTACTCGAAATCAGTTCAGTTTACCTTAACCTATCATTTCAGATCGAGTCCATCATCTTCAGGAGCATAAATAGCCAGAAAATTCTTAATCTTTCCACCTATCTATTTGAAATCAGTTCAGTACACCCTAAGCCATCAATTAAGATAGAACTCATCATCTTTAGGACCCTATTTTGCAAGAAAAATCTGTATCTTTCAGTCCATCTATTCAGAATCAGTTCAGTCTACCTTAACCTATCATTTCAGATCGAGTCCATCATCTTCAGGAGCATAAATAGCCAGAAAATTCTTAATCTTTCCACCTATCTATTTGAAATCAGTTCAATACGCCTTAACACATCTTTTCAGATTGAATCCATCATCTTCAGAACCAAAAGCAGCCCGAAAATTCTGATTCTTTCAACCTATCTATTTGAAATCAGTTCAGTACACCCTAACCCATCAATTAAGATAGAATTCATCATCTTTTGGACCCTATTTTGCAAGAAAAATTTGTATCTTTCAGTCCATCTACTCGAAATCAGTTCAGTTTACCTTAACCTATCATTTCAGATCGAGTCCATCATCTTCAGGAGCATAAATAGCCAGAAAATTCTTAATCTTTCCACCTATCTATTTGAAATCAGTTCAATACGCCTTAGCCCATCTTTTCAGATTGAGTCCATCATCTTCAGAACCAAAGGCAGCCAGAAAATTCTGATTCTTTCCACCTATCTATTTGAAATCAGTTCAATACGCCTTAACCCATCAATTAAGATAGAATTCATCATCTTTAGGACCCTGTTTTGCAAGAAAAATCTGTATCTTTCAGTCCATCTACTCGAAATCAGTTCAGTTTACCTTAACCTATCATTTCAGATCGAGTCCATCATCTTCAGGAGCATAAATAACCAGAAAATTCTTAATCTTTCCACCTATCTATTTGAAATCAGTTCAGTTCACCCTAACCCATCAATTAAGATAGAATTCATCATCTTTAGGACCCTATTTTGCAAGAAAAATCTGTATCTTTCAGTCCATCTGCTCGAAATCAGTTCAGTTTACCTTAACCTATCATTTCAGATCGAGTCCATCATCTTCAGGAGCATAAATAGCCAGAAAATTCTTAATCTTTCAACCTATCTATTTGAAATCCGTTCAGTACACCCTAACCCATCAATTAAGATAGAACTCATCATCTTTAGGACCCTATTTTGCAAGAAAAAATCTGTATCTTTCAGTCCATCTACTCGAAATCAGTTCAGTTTACCTTAACCTATCATTTCGGATCGAGTCCATCATCTTCAGGAGCATAAATAGCCAGAAAATTCTTAATCTTTACACCTATCTATTTGAAATAAGTTCAATACGCCTTAGCCCATCTTTTCAGATTGAGTCCATCATCTTCAGAACCAAAGGCAGCCAGAAAATTCTGATTCTTTCCGCCTATCTATTTGAAATAAGTTCAGTTCACCCTAACCCATCAATTAAGATAGAATTCATCATCTTTAGGACCCTATTTTGCAAGAAAAATCTGTATCTTTCAGTCCATCTGCTCGAAATCAGTTCAGTTTACCTTAACCTATCATTTCAGATCGAGTCCATCATCTTCAGGAGCATAAATAGCCAGAAAATTCTTAATCTTTCCACCTATCTATTTTAAATCAGTTCAATACGCCTTAACACATCTTTTCAGATTGAATCCATCATCTTCAGAACCAAAAGCAGCCAGAAAATTCTGATTCTTTCAACCTATCTATTTGAAATCAGTTCAGTACACCCTAACCCATCAATTAAGATAGAATTCATCATCTTTAGGACCCTATTTTGCAAGAAAAATCTGTATCTTTCAGTCCATCTACTCGAAATCAGTTCAGTTTACCTTAACCTATCATTTCAGATCGAGTCCATCATCTTCAGGAGCATAAATAGCCAGAAAATTCTTAATCTTTACACCTATCTATTTGAAATCAGTTCAATACGCCTTAGCCCATCTTTTCAGATTGAGTCCATCATCTTCAGAACCAAAGGCAGCCAGAAAATTCTGATTCTTTCCACCTATCTATTTGAAATCAGTTCAGTTCACCCTAACCCATCAATTAAGATAGAATTCATCATCTTTAGGACCCTATTTTGCAACAAAAATCTGTATCTTTCAGTCCATCTGCTCGAAATCAGTTCAGTTTACCTTAACCTATCATTTCAGATCGAGTCCATCATCTTCAGGAGCATAAATAGCCAGAAAATTCTTAATCTTTCCACCTATCTATTTGAAATCAGTTCAATACGCCTTAGCCCATCTTTTCAGATTGAGTCCATCATCTTCAGAACCAAAGGCAGCCAGAAAATTCTGATTCTTTCCACCTATCTATTTGAAATCAGTTCAGTTCACCCTAACCCATCAATTAAGATAGAATTCATCATCCTTAGGACCCTATTTTGCAAGAAAAATCTGTATCTTTCAGTCCATCTACTCGAAATCAGTTCAGTTTACCTTAACCTATCATTTCAGATCGAGTCCATCATCTTCAGGAGCATAAATAGCCAGAAAATTCTTAATCTTTCCACCTATCTATTTGAAATCAGTTCAATGCGCCTTAACACATCTTTTCAGATTGAATCCATCATCTTCAGAACCAAAAGCAGCCAGAAAATTCCGATTCTTTCAACCTATCTATTTGAAATCAGTTCAGTACACCCTTACCCATCAATTAAGATAGAATTCATCATCTTTAGGACCCTATTTTGCAAGAAAAATCTGTATCTTTCAGTCCATCTACTCGAAATCAGTTCAGTCTACCTTAACCTATCATTTCAGATCGAGTGCATCATCCTCAGGAGCATAAATAGCCAGAAAATTCTTAATCTTTCCACCTATCTATTTGAAATCAGTTCAATACGCCTTAGCCCATCTTTTCAGATTGAGTCCATCATCTTCAGAACCAAAGGCAGCCAGAAAATTCTGATTCTTTCCACCTATCTATTTGAAATCAGTTCAGTTCACCCTAACCCATCAATTAAGATAGAATTCATCATCTTTAGGACCCTATTTTGCAAGAAAGATCTGTATCTTTCAGTCCATCTGCTCGAAATCAGTTCAGTTTACCTTAACCTATCATTTCAGATCGAGTCCATCATCTTCAGGAGCATAAATAGCCAGAAAATTCTTAATCTTTCAACCTATCTATTTGAAATCAGTTCAGTACACCCTAACCCATCAATTAAGATAGAACTCATCATCTTTAGGACCCTATTTTGCAAGAAAAAATCTGTATCTTTCAGTCCATCTACTCGAAATCAGTTCAGTTTACCTTAACCTATCATTTCAGATCGAGTCCATCATCTTCAGGAGCATAAATAGCCAGAAAATTCTTAATCTTTCCACCTATCTATTTTAAATCAGTTCAATACGCCTTAACACATCTTTTCAGATTGAATCCATCATCTTCAGAACCAAAAGCAGCCAGAAAATTCTGATTCTTTCAACCTATCTATTTGAAATCAGTTCAGTACACCCTAACCCATCAATTAAGATAGAATTCATCATCTTTAGGACCCTATTTTGCAAGAAAAATCTGTATCTTTCAGTCCATCTACTCGAAATCAGTTCAGTTTACCTTAACCTATCATTTCAGATCGAGTCCATCATCTTCAGGAGCATAAATAGCCAGAAAATTCTTAATCTTTCCACCTATCTATTTGAAATCAGTTCAGTACACCCTAAGCCATCAATTAAGATAGAACTCATCATCTTTAGGACCCTATTTTGCAAGAAAAATCTGTATCTTTCAGTCCATCTATTCAGAATCAGTTCAGTCTACCTTAACCTATCATTTCAGATCGAGTCCATCATCTTCAGGAGCATAAATAGCCAGAAAATTCTTAATCTTTCCACCTATCTATTTGAAATCAGTTCAATACGCCTTAACACATCTTTTCAGATTGAATCCATCATCTTCAGAACCAAAAGCAGCCCGAAAATTCTGATTCTTTCAACCTATCTATTTGAAATCAGTTCAGTACACCCTAACCCATCAATTAAGATAGAATTCATCATCTTTTGGACCCTATTTTGCAAGAAAAATTTGTATCTTTCAGTCCATCTACTCGAAATCAGTTCAGTTTACCTTAACCTATCATTTCAGATCGAGTCCATCATCTTCAGGAGCATAAATAGCCAGAAAATTCTTAATCTTTCCACCTATCTATTTGAAATCAGTTCAATACGCCTTAGCCCATCTTTTCAGATTGAGTCCATCATCTTCAGAACCAAAGGCAGCCAGAAAATTCTGATTCTTTCCACCTATCTATTTGAAATCAGTTCAATACGCCTTAACCCATCAATTAAGATAGAATTCATCATCTTTAGGACCCTGTTTTGCAAGAAAAATCTGTATCTTTCAGTCCATCTACTCGAAATCAGTTCAGTTTACCTTAACCTATCATTTCAGATCGAGTCCATCATCTTCAGGAGCATAAATAACCAGAAAATTCTTAATCTTTCCACCTATCTATTTGAAATCAGTTCAGTTCACCCTAACCCATCAATTAAGATAGAATTCATCATCTTTAGGACCCTATTTTGCAAGAAAAATCTGTATCTTTCAGTCCATCTGCTCGAAATCAGTTCAGTTTACCTTAACCTATCATTTCAGATCGAGTCCATCATCTTCAGGAGCATAAATAGCCAGAAAATTCTTAATCTTTCAACCTATCTATTTGAAATCCGTTCAGTACACCCTAACCCATCAATTAAGATAGAACTCATCATCTTTAGGACCCTATTTTGCAAGAAAAAATCTGTATCTTTCAGTCCATCTACTCGAAATCAGTTCAGTTTACCTTAACCTATCATTTCGGATCGAGTCCATCATCTTCAGGAGCATAAATAGCCAGAAAATTCTTAATCTTTACACCTATCTATTTGAAATAAGTTCAATACGCCTTAGCCCATCTTTTCAGATTGAGTCCATCATCTTCAGAACCAAAGGCAGCCAGAAAATTCTGATTCTTTCCACCTATCTATTTGAAATAAGTTCAGTTCACCCTAACCCATCAATTAAGATAGAATTCATCATCTTTAGGACCCTATTTTGCAAGAAAAATCTGTATCTTTCAGTCCATCTGCTCGAAATCAGTTCAGTTTACCTTAACCTATCCTTTCAGATCGAGTCCATCATCTTCAGGAGCATAAATAGCCATGAAATTCTTAATCTTTCAACCTATCTATTTGAAATCAGTTCAGTACACCCTAACCCATCAATTAAGATAGAACTCATCATCTTTAGGACCCTATTTTGCAAGAAAAATCTGTATCTTTAAGTCCATCTACTCGAAATCAGTTCAGTTTACCTTAACCTATCATTTCAGATCGAGTCCATCATCTTCAGGAGCATAAATAGCCAGAAAATTCTTAATCTTTCCACCTATCTATTTTAAATCAGTTCAATACGCCTTAACACATCTTTTCAGATTGAATCCATCATCTTCAGAACCAAAAGCAGCCAGAAAATTCTGATTCTTTCAACCTATCTATTTGAAATCAGTTCAGTACACCCTAACCCATCAATTAAGATAGAATTCATCATCTTTAGGACCCTATTTTGCAAGAAAAATCTGTATCTTTCAGTCCATCTACTCGAAATCAGTTCAGTTTACCTTAACCTATCATTTCAGATCGAGTCCATCATCTTCAGGAGCATAAATAGCCAGAAAATTCTTAATCTTTCCACCTATCTATTTGAAATCAGTTCAGTACACCCTAACCAATCAATTAAGATAGAACTCATCATCTTTAGGACCCTATTTTGCAAGAAAAATCTGTATCTTTCAGTCCATCTATTCAGAATCAGTTCAGTCTACCTTAACCTATCATTTCAGATCGAGTCCATCATCTTCAGGAGCATAAATAGCCAGAAAATTCTTAATCTTTCCACCTATCTATTTGAAATCAGTTCAATACGCCTTAACACATCTTTTCAGATTGAATCCATCATCTTCAGAACCAAAAGCAGCCCGAAAATTCTGATTCTTTCAACCTATCTATTTGAAATCAGTTCAGTACACCCTAACCCATCAATTAAGATAGAATTCATCATCTTTTGGACCCTATTTTGCAAGAAAAATTTGTATCTTTCAGTCCATCTACTCGAAATCAGTTCAGTTTACCTTAACCTATCATTTCAGATCGAGTCCATCATCTTCAGGAGCATAAATAGCCAGAAAATTCTTAATCTTTCCACCTATCTATTTGAAATCAGTTCAATACGCATTAGCCCATCTTTTCAGATTGAGTCCATCATCTTCAGAACCAAAGGCAGCCAGAAAATCCAGATTCTTTCCACCTATCTATTTGAAATCAGTTCAATACGCCTTAACCCATCAATCAAGATAGAATTCATCATCTTTAGGACCCTGTTTTGCAAGAAAAATCTGTATCTTTCAGTCCATCTACTCGAAATCAGTTCAGTTTACCTTAACCTATCATTTCAGATCGAGTCCATCATCTTCAGGAGCATAAATAACCAGAAAATTCTTAATCTTTCCACCTATCTATTTGAAATCAGTTCAGTACACCCTAACCCATCAATTAAGATAGAACTCATCATCTTTAGGACCCTATTTTGCAAGAAAAATCTGTATCTTTCAGTCCATCTACTCGAAATCAGTTCAGTCTACCTAACCTATCATTTCAGATCGAGTCAATCATCTTCAGGAGCATAAATAGCCAGAAAATTCTTAATCTTTCCACCTATCTATTTGAAATCAGTTCAATACGCCATAACACATCTTTTCAGATTGAATCCATCATCTTCAGAACCAAAAGCAGCCAGAAAATTCTGATTCTTTCAACCTATCTATTTGAAATCAGTTCAGTACACCCTAACCCATCAATTAAGATAGAATTCATCATCTTTAGGACCCTATTTTGCAAGAAAAATCTGTATCTTTCAGTCCATCTACTCGAAATAAGTTCAGTTTACCTTAACCTATCATTTCAGATCGAGTCCATCATCTTCAGGAGCATAAATAGCCAGAAAATTCTTAATCTTTCCACCTATCTATTTGAAATCAGTTCAGTACACCCTAACCCATCAATTAAGATAGAATTCATCATCTTTAGGACCCTATTTTGCAAGAAAAATCTGTATCTTTCAGTCCATCTACTCGAAATCAGTTCAGTTTACCTTAACCTATCATTTCAGATCGAGTCCATCATCTTCAGGAGCATAAATAGCCAGAAAATTCTTAATCTTTCCACCTATCTATTTGAAATCAGTTCAGTACACCCTAACCAATCAATTAAGATAGAACTCATCATCTTTAGGACCCTATTTTGCAAGAAAAATCTGTATCTTTAAGTCCATCTACTCGAAATCAGTTCAGTTTACCTTAACCTATCATTTCAGATCGAGTCCATCATCTTCAGGAGCATAAATAGCCAGAAAATTCTTAATCTTTCCACCTATCTATTTTAAATCAGTTCAATACGCCTTAACACATCTTTTCAGATTGAATCCATCATCTTCAGAACCAAAAGCAGCCAGAAAATTCTGATTCTTTCAACCTATCTATTTGAAATCAGTTCAGTACACCCTAACCCATCAATTAAGATAGAATTCATCATCTTTAGGACCCTATTTTGCAAGAAAAATCTGTATCTTTCAGTCCATCTACTCGAAATCAGTTCAGTTTACCTTAACCTATCATTTCAGATCGAGTCCATCATCTTCAGGAGCATAAATAGCCAGAAAATTCTTAATCTTTACACCTATCTATTTGAAATCAGTTCAATACGCCTTAGCCCATCTTTTCAGATTGAGTCCATCATCTTCAGAACCAAAGGCAGCCACAAAATTCTGATTCTTTCCACCTATCTATTTGAAATCAGTTCAGTTCACCCTAACCCATCAATTAAGATAGAATTCATCATCTTTAGGACCCTATTTTGCAACAAAAATCTGTATCTCTCAGTCCATCTGCTCGAAATCAGTTCAGTTTACCTTAACCTATCATTTCAGATCGAGTCCATCATCTTCAGGAGCATAAATAGCCAGAAAATTCTTAATCTTTCCACCTATCTATTTGAAATCAGTTCAATACGCCTTAGCCCATCTTTTCAGATTGAGTCCATCATCTTCAGAACCAAAGGCAGCCAGAAAATTCTGATTCTTTCCACCTATCTATTTGAAATCAGTTCAGTTCACCCTAACCCATCAATTAAGATAGAATTCATCATCCTTAGGACCCTATTTTGCAAGAAAAATCTGTATCTTTCAGTCCATCTGCTCGAAATCAGTTCAGTTTACCTTAACCTATCATTTCAGATCGAGTCCATCATCTTCAGGAGCATAAATAGCCAGAAAATTCTTAATCTTTCCACCTATCTATTTGAAATCAGTTCAATGCGCCTTAACACATCTTTTCAGATTGAATCCATCATCTTCAGAACCAAAAGCAGCCAGAAAATTCCGATTCTTTCAACCTATCTATTTGAAATCAGTTCAGTACACCCTTACCCATCAATTAAGATAGAATTCATCATCTTTAGGACCCTATTTTGCAAGAAAAATCTGTATCTTTCAGTCCATCTACTCGAAATCAGTTCAGTCTACCTTAACCTATCATTTCAGATCGAGTGCATCATCCTCAGGAGCATAAATAGCCAGAAAATTCTTAATCTTTCCACCTATCTATTTGAAATCAGTTCAATACGCCTTAGCCCATCTTTTCAGATTGAGTCCATCATCTTCAGAACCAAAGGCAGCCAGAAAATTCTGATTCTTTCCACCTATCTATTTGAAATCAGTTCAGTTCACCCTAACCCATCAATTAAGATAGAATTCATCATCTTTAGGACCCTATTTTGCAAGAAAGATCTGTATCTATCAGTCCATCTACTCGAAATCAGTTCAGTTTACCTTAACCTATCATTTCAGATCGAGTCCATCATCTTCAGGAGCATAAATAGCCAGAAAATTCTTAATCTTTCAACCTATCTATTTGAAATCAGTTCAGTACACCCTAACCCATCAATTAAGATAGAACTCATCATCTTTAGGACCCTATTTTGCAAGAAAAAATCTGTATCTTTCAGTCCATCTACTCGAAATCAGTTCAGTTTACCTTAACCTATCATTTCAGATCGAGTCCATCATCTTCAGGAGCATAAATAGCCAGAAAATTCTTAATCTTTCCACCTATCTATTTTAAATCAGTTCAATACGCCTTAACACATCTTTTCAGATTGAATCCATCATCTTCAGAACCAAAAGCAGCCAGAAAATTCTGATTCTTTCAACCTATCTATTTGAAATCAGTTCAGTACACCCTAACCCATCAATTAAGATAGAATTCATCATCTTTAGGACCCTATTTTGCAAGAAAAATCTGTATCTTTCAGTCCATCTACTCGAAATCAGTTCAGTTTACCTTAACCTATCATTTCAGATCGAGTCCATCATCTTCAGGAGCATAAATAGCCAGAAAATTCTTAATCTTTCCACCTATCTATTTGAAATCAGTTCAGTACACCCTAAGCCATCAATTAAGATAGAACTCATCATCTTTAGGACCCTATTTTGCAAGAAAAATCTGTATCTTTCAGTCCATCTATTCAGAATCAGTTCAGTCTACCTTAACCTATCATTTCAGATCGAGTCCATCATCTTCAGGAGCATAAATAGCCAGAAAATTCTTAATCTTTCCACCTATCTATTTGAAATCAGTTCAATACGCCTTAACACATCTTTTCAGATTGAATCCATCATCTTCAGAACCAAAAGCAGCCCGAAAATTCTGATTCTTTCAACCTATCTATTTGAAATCAGTTCAGTACACCCTAACCCATCAATTAAGATAGAATTCATCATCTTTTGGACCCTATTTTGCAAGAAAAATTTGTATCTTTCAGTCCATCTACTCGAAATCAGTTCAGTTTACCTTAACTTATCATTTCAGATCGAGTCCATCATCTTCAGGAGCATAAATAGCCAGAAAATTCTTAATCTTTCCACCTATCTATTTGAAATCAGTTCAATACGCCTTAGCCCATCTTTTCAGATTGAGTCCATCATCTTCAGAACCAAAGGCAGCCAGAAAATTCTGATTCTTTCCACCTATCTATTTGAAATCAGTTCAATACGCCTTAACCCATCAATTAAGATAGAATTCATCATCTTTAGGACCCTGTTTTGCAAGAAAAATCTGTATCTTTCAGTCCATCTGCTCGAAATCAGTTCAGTTTACCTTAACCTATCATTTCAGATCGAGTCCATCATCTTCAGGAGCATAAATAGCCAGAAAATTCTTAATCTTTCAACCTATCTATTTGAAATCCGTTCAGTACACCCTAACCCATCAATTAAGATAGAACTCATCATCTTTAGGACCCTATTTTGCAAGAAAAAATCTGTATCTTTCAGTCCATCTACTCGAAATCAGTTCAGTTTACCTTAACCTATCATTTCAGATCGAGTCCATCATCTTCAGGAGCATAAATAGCCAGAAAATTCTTAATCTTTCCACCTATCTATTTGAAATCAGTTCAATACGCCTTAACACATCTTTTCAGATTGAATCCATCATCTTCAGAACCAAAAGCAGCCAGAAAATTCTGATTCTTTCAACCTATCTATTTGAAATCAGTTCAGTACACCCTAACCCATCAATTAAGATAGAATTCATCATCTTTAGTACCCTATTTTGCAAGAAAAATCTGTATCTTTCAGTCCATCTACTCGAAATCAGTTCAGTTTACCTTAACCTATCATTTCAGATCGAGTCCATCATCTTCAGGAGCATAAATAGCCAGAAAATTCTTAATCTTTCCACCTATCTATTTGAAATCAGTTCAGTACACCCTAAGCCATCAATTAAGATAGAACTCATCATCTTTAGGACCCTATTTTGCAAGAAAAATCTGTATCTTTCAGTCCATCTATTCAGAATCAGTTCAGTCCACCTTAACCTATCATTTCAGATCGAGTCCATCATCTTCAGGAGCATAAATAGCCAGAAAATTCTTAATCTTTCCACCTATCTATTTGAAATCAGTTCAATACGCCTTAACACATCTTTTCAGATTGAATCCATCATCTTCAGAACCAAAAGCAGCCAGAAAATTCTGATTCTTTCAACCTATCTATTTGAAATCAGTTCAGTACACCCTAACCCATCAATTAAGATAGAATTCATCATCTTTTGGACCCTATTTTGCAAGAAAAATTTGTATCTTTCAGTCCATCTACTCGAAATCAGTTCAGTTTACCTTAACCTATCATTTCAGATCGAGTCCATCATCTTCAGGAGCATAAATAGCCAGAAAATTCTTAATCTTTCCACCTATCTATTTGAAATCAGTTCAATACGCCTTAGCCCATCTTTTCAGATTGAGTCCATCATCTTCAGAACCAAAGGCAGCCAGAAAATTCTGATTCTTTCCACCTATCTATTTGAAATCAGTTCAATACGCATTAACCCATCAATTAAGATAGAATTCATCATCTTTAGGACCCTGTTTTGCAAGAAAAATCTGTATCTTTCAGTCCATCTACTCGAAATCAGTTCAGTTTACCTTAACCTATCATTTCAGATCAAGTCCATCATCTTCAGGAGCATAAATAGCCAGAAAATTCTTAATCTTTCCACCTATCTATTTGAAATCAGTTCAATACGCCTTAGCCCATCTTTTCAGATTGAATCCATCATCTTCAGAACCAAAAGCAGCCAGAAAATTCTGATTCTTTCAACCTATCTATTTGAAATCAGTTCAGTACACCCTAACCCATCAATTAAGATAGAACTCATCATCTTTAGGACCCTATTTTGCAAGAAAAATCTGTATCTTTCAGTCCATCTATTCAGAATCAGTTCAGTCTACCTTAACCTATCATTTCAGATCGAGTCCATCATCTTCAGGAGCATAAATAGCCAGAAAATTCTTAATCTTTCCACCTATCTATTTGAAATCAGTTCAATACGCCTTAGCCCATCTTTTCAGATTGAGTCCATCATCTTCAGAACCAAAGGCAGCCAGAAAATTCTGATTCTTTCCACCTATCTATTTGAAATCAGTTCAGTTCACCCTAACCCATCAATTAAGATAGAATTCATCATCTTTAGGACCCTATTTTGCAAAAAAAATCTGTATCTTTCAGTCCATCTGCTCGAAATCAGTTCAGTTTACCTTAACCTATCATTTCAGATCGAGTCCATCATCTTCAGGAGCATAAATAGCCAGAAAATTCTTAATCTTTCCACCTATCTATTTGAAATCAGTTCAATTCGCCTTAGCCCATCTTTTCAGATTGAGTCCATCATCTTCAGAACCAAAGGCAGCCAGAAAATTCTGATTCTTTCCACCTATCTATTTGAAATCAGTTCAGTTCACCCTAACCCATCAATTAAGATAGAATTCATCATCTTTAGGACCCTATTTTGCAAGAAAAATCTGTATCTTTCAGTCCATCTGCTCGAAATCAGTTCAGTTTACCTTAACCTATCATTTCAGATGAGTCCATCATCTTCAGGAGCATAAATAGCCAGAAAATTCTTAATCTTTCCACCTATCTATTTGAAATCAGTTCAATACGCCTTAACACATCTTTTCAGATTGAATCCATCATCTTCAGAACCAAAAGCAGCCAGAAAATTCTGATTCTTTCAACCAATCTATATGAAATCAGTTCAGTACACCCTAACCCATCAATTAAGATAGAACTCATCATCTTTAGGACCCTATTTTGCAAGAAAAATCTGTATCTTTCAGTCCATCTACTCGAAATCAGTTCAGTCTACCTAACCTATCATTTCAGATCGAGTCAATCATCTTCAGGAGCATAAATAGCTAGAAAATTCTTAATCTTTGCACCTATCTATTTGAAATCAGTTCAATACGCCTTAACACATCTTTTCAGATTGAATCCATTATCTTCAGAACCAAAAGCAGCCAGAAAATTCTTAATATTTCCACCTATCTATTTGAAATAAGTTCAATACGCCTTAGCCCATCTTTTCAGATTGAATCCATCATCTTCAGAACCAAAAGCAGCCAGAAAATTCTGATTCTTTCAACCTATCTATTTGAAATCAGTTCAGTTCACCCTAACCCATCAATTAAGATAGAATTCATCATCTTTAGGACCCTATTTTGCAAGAAAAATCTGTATCTTTCAGTCCATCTGCTCGAAATCAGTTCAGTTTACCTTAACCTATCATTTCAGATCGAGTCCATCATCTTCAGGAGCATAAATAGCCAGAAAATTCTTAATCTTTCCACCTATCTATTTGAAATCAGTTCAGTACACCCTAACCCATCAATTAAGATAGAATTCATCATCTTTAGGACCCTATTTTGCAAGAAAAATCTGTATCTTTCAGTCCATCTACTCGAAATCAGTTCAGTTTACCTTAACCTATCATTTCAGATCGAGTCCATCATCTTCAGGAGCATAAATAGCCAGAAAATTCTTAATCTTTCCACCTATCTATTTGAAATCAGTTCAATGCGCCTTAACACATCTTTTCAGATTGAATCCATCATCTTCAGAACCAAAAGCAGCCAGAAAATTCCGATTCTTTCAACCTATCTATTTGAAATCAGTTCAGTACACCCTTACCCATCAATTAAGATAGAATTCATCATCTTTAGGACCCTATTTTGCAAGAAAAATCTGTATCTTTCAGTCCATCTACTCGAAATCAGTTCAGTCTACCTTAACCTATCATTTCAGATCGAGTGCATCATCCTCAGGAGCATAAATAGCCAGAAAATTCTTAATCTTTCCACCTATCTATTTGAAATCAGTTCAATACGCCTTAGCCCATCTTTTCAGATTGAGTCCATCATCTTCAGAACCAAAGGCAGCCAGAAAATTCTGATTCTTTCCACCTATCTATTTGAAATCAGTTCAGTTCACCCTAACCCATCAATTAAGATAGAATTCATCATCTTTAGGACCCTATTTTGCAAGAAAGATCTGTATCTTTCAGTCCATCTACTCGAAATCAGTTCAGTTTACCTTAACCTATCATTTCAGATCGAGTCCATCATCTTCAGGAGCATAAATAGCCAGAAAATTCTTAATCTTTCAACCTATCTATTTGAAATCAGTTCAGTACACCCTAACCCATCAATTAAGATAGAACTCATCATCTTTAGGACCCTATTTTGCAAGAAAAAATCTGTATCTTTCAGTCCATCTACTCGAAATCAGTTCAGTTTACCTTAACCTATCATTTCAGATCGAGTCCATCATCTTCAGGAGCATAAATAGCCAGAAAATTCTTAATCTTTCCACCTATCTATTTTAAATCAGTTCAATACGCCTTAACACATCTTTTCAGATTGAATCCATCATCTTCAGAACCAAAAGCAGCCAGAAAATTCTGATTCTTTCAACCTATCTATTTGAAATCAGTTCAGTACACCCTAACCCATCAATTAAGATAGAATTCATCATCTTTAGGACCCTATTTTGCAAGAAAAATCTGTATCTTTCAGTCCATCTACTCGAAATCAGTTCAGTTTACCTTAACCTATCATTTCAGATCGAGTCCATCATCTTCAGGAGCATAAATAGCCAGAAAATTCTTAATCTTTCCACCTATCTATTTGAAATCAGTTCAGTACACCCTAAGCCATCAATTAAGATAGAACTCATCATCTTTAGGACCCTATTTTGCAAGAAAAATCTGTATCTTTCAGTCCATCTATTCAGAATCAGTTCAGTCTACCTTAACCTATCATTTCAGATCGAGTCCATCATCTTCAGGAGCATAAATAGCCAGAAAATTCTTAATCTTTCCACCTATCTATTTGAAATCAGTTCAATACGCCTTAACACATCTTTTCAGATTGAATCCATCATCTTCAGAACCAAAAGCAGCCCGAAAATTCTGATTCTTTCAACCTATCTATTTGAAATCAGTTCAGTACACCCTAACCCATCAATTAAGATAGAATTCATCATCTTTTGGACCCTATTTTGCAAGAAAAATTTGTATCTTTCAGTCCATCTACTCGAAATCAGTTCAGTTTACCTTAACCTATCATTTCAGATCGAGTCCATCATCTTCAGGAGCATAAATAGCCAGAAAATTCTTAATCTTTCCACCTATCTATTTGAAATCAGTTCAATACGCCTTAGCCCATCTTTTCAGATTGAGTCCATCATCTTCAGAACCAAAGGCAGCCAGAAAATTCTGATTCTTTCCACCTATCTATTTGAAATCAGTTCAATACGCCTTAACCCATCAATTAAGATAGAATTCATCATCTTTAGGACCCTGTTTTGCAAGAAAAATCTGTATCTTTCAGTCCATCTACTCGAAATCAGTTCAGTTTACCTTAACCTATCATTTCAGATCGAGTCCATCATCTTCAGGAGCATAAATAACCAGAAAATTCTTAATCTTTCCACCTATCTATTTGAAATCAGTTCAGTTCACCCTAACCCATCAATTAAGATAGAATTCATCATCTTTAGGACCCTATTTTGCAAGAAAAATCTGTATCTTTCAGTCCATCTGCTCGAAATCAGTTCAGTTTACCTTAACCTATCATTTCAGATCGAGTCCATCATCTTCAGGAGCATAAATAGCCAGAAAATTCTTAATCTTTCAACCTATCTATTTGAAATCCGTTCAGTACACCCTAACCCATCAATTAAGATAGAACTCATCATCTTTAGGACCCTATTTTGCAAGAAAAAATCTGTATCTTTCAGTCCATCTACTCGAAATCAGTTCAGTTTACCTTAACCTATCATTTCAGATCGAGTCCATCATCTTCAGGAGCATAAATAGCCAGAAAATTCTTAATCTTTCCACCTATCTATTTTAAATCAGTTCAATACGCCTTAACACATCTTTTCAGATTGAATCCATCATCTTCAGAACCAAAAGCAGCCAGAAAATTCTGATTCTTTCAACCTATCTATTTGAAATCAGTTCAGTACACCCTAACCCATCAATTAAGATAGAATTCATCATCTTTAGGACCCTATTTTGCAAGAAAAATCTGTATCTTTCAGTCCATCTACTCGAAATCAGTTCAGTTTACCTTAACCTATCATTTCAGATCGAGTCCATCATCTTCAGGAGCATAAATAGCCAGAAAATTCTTAATCTTTCCACCTATCTATTTGAAATCAGTTCAGTACACCCTAAGCCATCAATTAAGATAGAACTCATCATCTTTAGGACCCTAATTTGCAAGAAAAATCTGTATCTTTCAGTCCATCTATTCAGAATCAGTTCAGTCCACCTTAACCTATCATTTCAGATCGAGTCCATCATCTTCAGGAGCATAAATAGCCAGAAAATTCTTAATCTTTCCACCTATCTATTTGAAATCCGTTCAGTACACCCTAACCCATCAATTAAGATAGAACTCATCATCTTTAGGACCCTATTTTGCAAGAAAAAATCTGTATCTTTCAGTCCATCTACTCGAAATCAGTTCAGTTTACCTTAACCTATCATTTCAGATCGAGTCCATCATCTTCAGGAGCATAAATAGCCAGAAAATTCTTAATCTTTCAACCTATCTATTTGAAATCCGTTCAGTACACCCTAACCCATCAATTAAGATAGAACTCATCATCTTTAGGACCCTATTTTGCAAGAAAAAATCTGTATCTTTCAGTCCATCTACTCGAAATCAGTTCAGTTTACCTTAACCTATCATTTCAGATCGAGTCCATCATCTTCAGGAGCATAAATAGCCAGAAAATTCTTAATCTTTCCACCTATCTATTTTAAATCAGTTCAATACGCCTTAACACATCTTTTCAGATTGAATCCATCATCTTCAGAACCAAAAGCAGCCAGAAAATTCTGATTCTTTCAACCTATCTATTTGAAATCAGTTCAGTACACCCTAACCCATCAATTAAGATAGAATTCATCATCTTTAGGACCCTATTTTGCAAGAAAAATCTGTATCTTTCAGTCCATCTACTCGAAATCAGTTCAGTTTACCTTAACCTATCATTTCAGATCGAGTCCATCATCTTCAGGAGCATAAATAGCCAGAAAATTCTTAATCTTTCCACCTATCTATTTGAAATCAGTTCAGTACACCCTAAGCCATCAATTAAGATAGAACTCATCATCTTTAGGACCCTAATTTGCAAGAAAAATCTGTATCTTTCAGTCCATCTATTCAGAATCAGTTCAGTCCACCTTAACCTATCATTTCAGATCGAGTCCATCATCTTCAGGAGCATAAATAGCCAGAAAATTCTTAATCTTTCCACCTATCTATTTGAAATCAGTTCAATACGCCTTAACACATCTTTTCAGATTGAATCCATCATCTTCAGAACCAAAAGCAGCCAGAAAATTCTGATTCTTTCAACCTATCTATTTGAAATCAGTTCAGTACACCCTAACCCATCAATTAAGATAGAATTCATCATCTTTTGGACCCTATTTTGCAAGAAAAATTTGTATCTTTCAGTCCATCTACTCGAAATCAGTTCAGTTTACCTTAACCTATCATTTCAGATCGAGTCCATCATCTTCAGGAGCATAAATAGCCAGAAAATTCTTAATCTTTCCACCTATCTATTTGAAATCAGTTCAATACGCCTTAGCCCATCTTTTCAGATTGAGTCCATCATCTTCAGAACCAAAGGCAGCCAGAAAATTCTGATTCTTTCCACCTATCTATTTGAAATCAGTTCAATACGCCTTAACCCATCAATTAAGATAGAATTCATCATCTTTAGGACCCTGTTTTGCAAGAAAAATCTGTATCTTTCAGTCCATCTACTCGAAATCAGTTCAGTTTACCTTAACCTATCATTTCAGATCAAGTCCATCATCTTCAGGAGCATAAATAGCCAGAAAATTCTTAATCTTTCCACCTATCTATTTGAAATCAGTTCAATACGCCTTAGCCCATCTTTTCAGATTGAATCCATCATCTTCAGAACCAAAAGCAGCCAGAAAATTCTGATTCTTTCAACCTATCTATTTGAAATCAGTTCAGTACACCCTAACCCATCAATTAAGATAGAACTCATCATCTTTAGGACCCTATTTTGCAAGAAAAATCTGTATTTTTCAGTCCATCTATTCAGAATCAGTTCAGTCTACCTTAACCTATCATTTCAGATCGAGTCCATCATCTTCAGGAGCATAAATAGCCAGAAAATTCTTAATCTTTCCACCTATCTATTTGAAATCAGTTCAATACGCCTTAGCCCATCTTTTCAGATTGAGTCCATCATCTTCAGAACAAAAGGCAGCCAGAAAATTCTGATTCTTTCCACCTATCTATTTGAAATCAGTTCAGTTCACCCTAACCCATCAATTAAGATAGAATTCATCATCTTTAGGACCCTATTTTGCAAAAAAAATCTGTATCTTTCAGTCCATCTGCTCGAAATCAGTTCAGTTTACCTTAACCTATCATTTCAGATCGAGTCCATCATCTTCAGGAGCATAAATAGCCAGAAAATTCTTAATCTTTCCACCTATCTATTTGAAATCAGTTCAATTCGCCTTAGCCCATCTTTTCAGATTGAGTCCATCATCTTCAGAACCAAAGGCAGCCAGAAAATTCTGATTCTTTCCACCTATCTATTTGAAATCAGTTCAGTTCACCCTAACCCATCAATTAAGATAGAATTCATCATCTTTAGGACCCTATTTTGCAAGAAAAATCTGTATCTTTCAGTCCATCTGCTCGAAATCAGTTCAGTTTACCTTAACCTATCATTTCAGATGAGTCCATCATCTTCAGGAGCATAAATAGCCAGAAAATTCTTAATCTTTCCACCTATCTATTTGAAATCAGTTCAATACGCCTTAACACATCTTTTCAGATTGAATCCATCATCTTCAGAACCAAAAGCAGCCAGAAAATTCTGATTCTTTCAACCTATCTATTTGAAATCAGTTCAGTACACCCTAACCCATCAATTAAGATAGAATTCATCATCTTTAGGACCCTATTTTGCAAGAAAAATCTGTATCTTTCAGTCCATCTACTCGAAATCAGTTCAGTTTTCCTTAACCTATCATTTCAGATCGAGTCCATCATCTTCAGGAGCATAAATAGCCAGAAAATTCTTAATCTTTCCACCTATCTATTTGAAATCAGTTCAGTACACCCTAACCCATCAATTAAGATAGAACTCATCATCTTTAGGACCCTATTTTGCAAGAAAAATCTGTATCTTTCAGTCCATCTATTCAGAATCAGTTCAGTCTACCTTAACCTATCATTTCAGATCGAGTCCATCATCTTCAGGAGCATAAATAGCCAGAAAATTCTTAATCTTTCCACCTATCTATTTGAAATCAGTTCAGTACACCCTAACCCATCAATTAAGATAGAATTCATCATCTTTAGGACCCTATTTCGCAAGAAAAATTTGTATCTTTCAGTCCATCTACTCGAAATCAGTTCAGTTTACCTTAACCTATCATTTCAGATCGAGTCCATCATCTTCAGGAGCATAAATAGCCAGAAAATTCTTAATCTTTCCACCTATCTATTTGAAATCAGTTCAATACGCCTTAGCCCATCTTTTCAGATTGAGTCCATCATCTTCAGAACCAAAGACAGCCAGAAAATTCTGATTCTTTCCACCTATCTATTTGAAATCAGTTCAATACGCCTTAACCCATCAATTAAGATAGAATTCATCATCTTTAGGACCCTGTTTTGCAAGAAAAATCTGTATCTTTCAGTCCATCTACTCGAAATCAGTTCAGTTTACCTTAACCTATCATTTCAGATCGAGTCCATCATCTTCAGGAGCATAAATAACCAGAAAATTCTTAATCTTTCCACCTATCTATTTGAAATCAGTTCAGTACACCCTAACCCATCAATTAAGATAGAACTCATCATCTTTAGGACCCTATTTTGCAAGAAAAATCTGTATCTTTCAGTCCATCTACTCGAAATCAGTTCAGTCTACCTAACCTATCATTTCAGATCGAGTCAATCATCTTCAGGAGCATAAATAGCCAGAAAATTCTTAATCTTTCCACCTATCTATTTGAAATCAGTTCAATACGCCTTAGCCCATCTTTTCAGATTGAGTCCATCATCTTCAGAACCAAAGGCAGCCAGAAAATTCTGATTCTTTCCACCTATCTATTTGAAATCAGTTCAGTTCACCCTAACCCATCAATTAAGATAGAATTCATCATCCTTAGGACCCTATTTTGCAAGAAAAATCTGTATCTTTCAGTCGATCTGCTCGAAATCAGTTCAGTTTACCTTAACCTATCATTTCAGATCGAGTCCATCATCTTCAGGAGCATAAATAGCCAGAAAATTCTTAATCTTTCCACCTATCTATTTGAAATCAGTTCAGTACACCCTAACCCATCAATTAAGATAGATTTCATCATCTTTAGGACCCTATTTTGCAAGAAAAATCTGTATCTTTCAGTCCATCTACTCGAAATCAGTTCAGTTTACCTTAACCTATCATTTCAGATCAAGTCCATCATCTTCAGGAGCATAAATAGCCAGAAAATTCTTAATCTTTCCACCTATCTATTTGAAATCAGTTCAATACGCCTTAGCCCATCTTTTCAGATTGAATCCATCATCTTCAGAACCAAAAGCAGCCAGAAAATTCTGATTCTTTCAACCTATCTATTTGAAATCAGTTCAGTACACCCTAACCCATCAATTAAGATAGAACTCATCATCTTTAGGACCCTATTTTGCAAGAAAAATCTGTATTTTTCAGTCCATCTATTCAGAATCAGTTCAGTCTACCTTAACCTATCATTTCAGATCGAGTCCATCATCTTCAGGAGCATAAATAGCCAGAAAATTCTTAATCTTTCCACCTATCTATTTGAAATCAGTTCAATACGCCTTAGCCCATCTTTTCAGATTGAGTCCATCATCTTCAGAACCAAAGGCAGCCAGAAAATTCTGATTCTTTCCACCTATCTATTTGAAATCAGTTCAGTTCACCCTAACCCATCAATTAAGATAGAATTCATCATCTTTAGGACCCTATTTTGCAAAAAAAATCTGTATCTTTCAGTCCATCTGCTCGAAATCAGTTCAGTTTACCTTAACCTATCATTTCAGATCGAGTCCATCATCTTCAGGAGCATAAATAGCCAGAAAATTCTTAATCTTTCAACCTATCTATTTGAAATCAGTTCAGTACACCCTAACCCATAAATTAAGATAGAACTCGTCATCTTTAGGACCCTATTTTGCAAGAAAAATCTGTATCTTTAAGTCCATCTACTCGAAATCAGTTCAGTTTACCTTAACCTATCATTTCAGATCGAGTCCATCATCTTCAGGAGCATAAATAGCCAGAAAATTCTTAATCTTTCCACCTATCTATTTTAAATCAGTTCAATACGCCTTAACACATCTTTTCAGATTGAATCCATCATCTTCAGAACCAAAAGCAGCCAGAAAATTCTGATTCTTTCAACCTATCTATTTGAAATCAGTTCAGTACACCCTAACCCATCAATTAAGATAGAACTCATCATCTTTAGGACCCTATTTTGCAAGAAAAATCTGTATCTTTCAGTCCATCTATTCAGAATCAGTTCAGTCTACCTTAACCTATCATTTCAGATCGAGTCCATCATCTTCAGGAGCATAAATAGCCAGAAAATTCTTAATCTTTCCACCTATCTATTTGAAATCAGTTCAATACGCCTTAGCCCATCTTTTCAGATTGAGTCCATCATCTTCAGAACCAAAGGCAGCCAGAAAATTCTGATTCTTTCCACCTATCTATTTGAAATCAGTTCAGTTCACCCTAACCCATCAATTAAGATAGAATTCATCATCTTTAGGACCCTATTTTGCAAAAAAAATCTGTATCTTTCAGTCCATCTGCTCGAAATCAGTTCAGTTTACCTTAACCTATCATTTCAGATCGAGTCCATCATCTTCAGGAGCATAAATAGCCAGAAAATTCTTAATCTTTCCACCTATCTATTTGAAATCAGTTCAATTCGCCTTAGCCCATCTTTTCAGATTGAGTCCATCATCTTCAGAACCAAAGGCAGCCAGAAAATTCTGATTCTTTCCACCTATCTATTTGAAATCAGTTCAGTTCACCCTAACCCATCAATTAAGATAGAATTCATCATCTTTAGGACCCTATTTTGCAAGAAAAATCTGTATCTTTCAGTCCATCTGCTCGAAATCAGTTCAGTTTACCTTAACCTATCATTTCAGATGAGTCCATCATCTTCAGGAGCATAAATAGCCAGAAAATTCTTAATCTTTCCACCTATCTATTTGAAATCAGTTCAATACGCCTTAACACATCTTTTCAGATTGAATCCATCATCTTCAGAACCAAAAGCAGCCAGAAAATTCTGATTCTTTCAACCTATCTATTTGAAATCAGTTCAGTACACCCTAACCCATCAATTAAGATAGAATTCATCATCTTTAGGACCCTATTTTGCAAGAAAAATCTGTATCTTTCAGTCCATCTACTCGAAATCAGTTCAGTTTTCCTTAACCTATCATTTCAGATCGAGTCCATCATCTTCAGGAGCATAAATAGCCAGAAAATTCTTAATCTTTCCACCTATCTATTTGAAATCAGTTCAGTACACCCTAACCCATCAATTAAGATAGAACTCATCATCTTTAGGACCCTATTTTGCAAGAAAAATCTGTATCTTTCAGTCCATCTATTCAGAATCAGTTCAGTCTACCTTAACCTATCATTTCAGATCGAGTCCATCATCTTCAGGAGCATAAATAGCCAGAAAATTCTTAATCTTTCCACCTATCTATTTGAAATCAGTTCAGTACACCCTAACCCATCAATTAAGATAGAATTCATCATCTTTAGGACCCTATTTCGCAAGAAAAATTTGTATCTTTCAGTCCATCTACTCGAAATCAGTTCAGTTTACCTTAACCTATCATTTCAGATCGAGTCCATCATCTTCAGGAGCATAAATAGCCAGAAAATTCTTAATCTTTCCACCTATCTATTTGAAATCAGTTCAATACGCCTTAGCCCATCTTTTCAGATTGAGTCCATCATCTTCAGAACCAAAGACAGCCAGAAAATTCTGATTCTTTCCACCTATCTATTTGAAATCAGTTCAATACGCCTTAACCCATCAATTAAGATAGAATTCATCATCTTTAGGACCCTGTTTTGCAAGAAAAATCTGTATCTTTCAGTCCATCTACTCGAAATCAGTTCAGTTTACCTTAACCTATCATTTCAGATCGAGTCCATCATCTTCAGGAGCATAAATAACCAGAAAATTCTTAATCTTTCCACCTATCTATTTGAAATCAGTTCAGTACACCCTAACCCATCAATTAAGATAGAACTCATCATCTTTAGGACCCTATTTTGCAAGAAAAATCTGTATCTTTCAGTCCATCTACTCGAAATCAGTTCAGTCTACCTAACCTATCATTTCAGATCGAGTCAATCATCTTCAGGAGCATAAATAGCCAGAAAATTCTTAATCTTTCCACCTATCTATTTGAAATCAGTTCAATACGCCTTAGCCCATCTTTTCAGATTGAGTCCATCATCTTCAGAACCAAAGGCAGCCAGAAAATTCTGATTCTTTCCACCTATCTATTTGAAATCAGTTCAGTTCACCCTAACCCATCAATTAAGATAGAATTCATCATCCTTAGGACCCTATTTTGCAAGAAAAATCTGTATCTTTCAGTCGATCTGCTCGAAATCAGTTCAGTTTACCTTAACCTATCATTTCAGATCGAGTCCATCATCTTCAGGAGCATAAATAGCCAGAAAATTCTTAATCTTTCCACCTATCTATTTGAAATCAGTTCAGTACACCCTAACCCATCAATTAAGATAGATTTCATCATCTTTAGGACCCTATTTTGCAAGAAAAATCTGTATCTTTCAGTCCATCTACTCGAAATCAGTTCAGTTTACCTTAACCTATCATTTCAGATCAAGTCCATCATCTTCAGGAGCATAAATAGCCAGAAAATTCTTAATCTTTCCACCTATCTATTTGAAATCAGTTCAATACGCCTTAGCCCATCTTTTCAGATTGAATCCATCATCTTCAGAACCAAAAGCAGCCAGAAAATTCTGATTCTTTCAACCTATCTATTTGAAATCAGTTCAGTACACCCTAACCCATCAATTAAGATAGAACTCATCATCTTTAGGACCCTATTTTGCAAGAAAAATCTGTATTTTTCAGTCCATCTATTCAGAATCAGTTCAGTCTACCTTAACCTATCATTTCAGATCGAGTCCATCATCTTCAGGAGCATAAATAGCCAGAAAATTCTTAATCTTTCCACCTATCTATTTGAAATCAGTTCAATACGCCTTAGCCCATCTTTTCAGATTGAGTCCATCATCTTCAGAACCAAAGGCAGCCAGAAAATTCTGATTCTTTCCACCTATCTATTTGAAATCAGTTCAGTTCACCCTAACCCATCAATTAAGATAGAATTCATCATCTTTAGGACCCTATTTTGCAAAAAAAATCTGTATCTTTCAGTCCATCTGCTCGAAATCAGTTCAGTTTACCTTAACCTATCATTTCAGATCGAGTCCATCATCTTCAGGAGCATAAATAGCCAGAAAATTCTTAATCTTTCAACCTATCTATTTGAAATCAGTTCAGTACACCCTAACCCATAAATTAAGATAGAACTCGTCATCTTTAGGACCCTATTTTGCAAGAAAAATCTGTATCTTTAAGTCCATCTACTCGAAATCAGTTCAGTTTACCTTAACCTATCATTTCAGATCGAGTCCATCATCTTCAGGAGCATAAATAGCCAGAAAATTCTTAATCTTTCCACCTATCTATTTTAAATCAGTTCAATACGCCTTAACACATCTTTTCAGATTGAATCCATCATCTTCAGAACCAAAAGCAGCCAGAAAATTCTGATTCTTTCAACCTATCTATTTGAAATCAGTTCAGTACACCCTAACCCATCAATTAAGATAGAATTCATCATCTTTAGGACCCTATTTTGCAAGAAAAATCTGTATCTTTCAGTCCATCTACTCGAAATCAGTTCAGTTTACCTTAACCTATCATTTCAGATCGAGTCCATCATCTTCAGGAGCATAAATAGCCAGAAAATTCTTAATCTTTCCACCTATCTATTTGAAATCAGTTCAGTACACCCTAACCAATCAATTAAGATAGAACTCATCATCTTTAGGACCCTATTTTGCAAGAAAAATCTGTATCTTTCAGTCCATCTATTCAGAATCAGTTCAGTCTACCTTAACCTATCATTTCAGATCGAGTCCATCATCTTCAGGAGCATAAATAGCCAGAAAATTCTTAATCTTTCCACCTATCTATTTGAAATCAGTTCAATACGCCTTAACACATCTTTTCAGATTGAATCCATCATCTTCAGAACCAAAAGCAGCCCGAAAATTCTGATTCTTTCAACCTATCTATTTGAAATCAGTTCAGTACACCCTAACCCATCAATTAAGATAGAATTCATCATCTTTTGGACCCTATTTTGCAAGAAAAATTTGTATCTTTCAGTCCATCTACTCGAAATCAGTTCAGTTTACCTTAACCTATCATTTCAGATCGAGTCCATCATCTTCAGGAGCATAAATAGCCAGAAAATTCTTAATCTTTCCACCTATCTATTTGAAATCAGTTCAATACGCATTAGCCCATCTTTTCAGATTGAGTCCATCATCTTCAGAACCAAAGGCAGCCAGAAAATCCAGATTCTTTCCACCTATCTATTTGAAATCAGTTCAATACGCCTTAACCCATCAATCAAGATAGAATTCATCATCTTTAGGACCCTGTTTTGCAAGAAAAATCTGTATCTTTCAGTCCATCTACTCGAAATCAGTTCAGTTTACCTTAACCTATCATTTCAGATCGAGTCCATCATCTTCAGGAGCATAAATAACCAGAAAATTCTTAATCTTTCCACCTATCTATTTGAAATCAGTTCAGTACACCCTAACCCATCAATTAAGATAGAACTCATCATCTTTAGGACCCTATTTTGCAAGAAAAATCTGTATCTTTCAGTCCATCTACTCGAAATCAGTTCAGTCTACCTAACCTATCATTTCAGATCGAGTCAATCATCTTCAGGAGCATAAATAGCCAGAAAATTCTTAATCTTTCCACCTATCTATTTGAAATCAGTTCAATACGCCATAACACATCTTTTCAGATTGAATCCATCATCTTCAGAACCAAAAGCAGCCAGAAAATTCTGATTCTTTCAACCTATCTATTTGAAATCAGTTCAGTACACCCTAACCCATCAATTAAGATAGAATTCATCATCTTTAGGACCCTATTTTGCAAGAAAAATCTGTATCTTTCAGTCCATCTACTCGAAATAAGTTCAGTTTACCTTAACCTATCATTTCAGATCGAGTCCATCATCTTCAGGAGCATAAATAGCCAGAAAATTCTTAATCTTTCCACCTATCTATTTGAAATCAGTTCAGTACACCCTAACCCATCAATTAAGATAGAATTCATCATCTTTAGGACCCTATTTTGCAAGAAAAATCTGTATCTTTCAGTCCATCTACTCGAAATCAGTTCAGTTTACCTTAACCTATCATTTCAGATCGAGTCCATCATCTTCAGGAGCATAAATAGACAGAAAATTCTTAATCTTTCCACCTATCTATTTGAAATCAGTTCAGTACACCCTAACCCATCAATTAAGATAGAACTCATCATCTTTAGGACCCTATTTTGCAAGAAAAATCTGTATCTTTCAGTCCATCTATTCAGAATCAGTTCAGTCAACCTTAACCTATCATTTCAGATCGAGTCCATCATCTTCAGGAGCATAAATAGCCAGAAAATTCTTAATCTTTCCACCTATCTATTTTAAATCAGTTCAATACGCCTTAACACATCTTTTCAGATTGAATCCATCATCTTCAGAACCAAAAGCAGCCAGAAAATTCTGATTCTTTCAACCTATCTATTTGAAATCAGTTCAGTACACCCTAACCCATCAATTAAGATAGAATTCATCATCTTTAGGACCCTATTTTGCAAGAAAAATCTGTATCTTTCAGTCCATCTACTCGAAATCAGTTCAGTTTACCTTAACCTATCATTTCAGATCGAGTCCATCATCTTCAGGAGCATAAATAGCCAGAAAATTCTTAATCTTTACACCTATCTATTTGAAATCAGTTCAATACGCCTTAGCCCATCTTTTCAGATTGAGTCCATCATCTTCAGAACCAAAGGCAGCCACAAAATTCTGATTCTTTCCACCTATCTATTTGAAATCAGTTCAGTTCACCCTAACCCATCAATTAAGATAGAATTCATCATCTTTAGGACCCTATTTTGCAACAAAAATCTGTATCTCTCAGTCCATCTGCTCGAAATCAGTTCAGTTTACCTTAACCTATCATTTCAGATCGAGTCCATCATCTTCAGGAGCATAAATAGCCAGAAAATTCTTAATCTTTCCACCTATCTATTTGAAATCAGTTCAATACGCCTTAGCCCATCTTTTCAGATTGAGTCCATCATCTTCAGAACCAAAGGCAGCCAGAAAATTCTGATTCTTTCCACCTATCTATTTGAAATCAGTTCAGTTCACCCTAACCCATCAATTAAGATAGAATTCATCATCCTTAGGACCCTATTTTGCAAGAAAAATCTGTATCTTTCAGTCCATCTGCTCGAAATCAGTTCAGTTTACCTTAACCTATCATTTCAGATCGAGTCCATCATCTTCAGGAGCATAAATAGCCAGAAAATTCTTAATCTTTCCACCTATCTATTTGAAATCAGTTCAGTACACCCTAACCCATCAATTAAGATAGAATTCATCATCTTTAGGACCCTATTTTGCAAGAAAAATCTGTATCTTTCAGTCCATCAACTCGAAATCAGTTCAGTTTACCTTAACCTATCATTTCAGATCGAGTCCATCATCTTCAGGAGCATAAATAGCCAGAAAATTCTTAATCTTTCCACCTATCTATTTGAAATCAGTTCAATGCGCCTTAACACATCTTTTCAGATTGAATCCATCATCTTCAGAACCAAAAGCAGCCAGAAAATTCCGATTCTTTCAACCTATCTATTTGAAATCAGTTCAGTACACCCTTACCCATCAATTAAGATAGAATTCATCATCTTTAGGACCCTATTTTGCAAGAAAAATCTGTATCTTTCAGTCCATCTACTCGAAATCAGTTCAGTCTACCTTAACCTATCATTTCAGATCGAGTGCATCATCCTCAGGAGCATAAATAGCCAGAAAATTCTTAATCTTTCCACCTATCTATTTGAAATCAGTTCAATACGCCTTAGCCCATCTTTTCAGATTGAGTCCATCATCTTCAGAACCAAAGGCAGCCAGAAAATTCTGATTCTTTCCACCTATCTATTTGAAATCAGTTCAGTTCACCCTAACCCATCAATTAAGATAGAATTCATCATCTTTAGGACCCTATTTTGCAAGAAAGATCTGTATCTATCAGTCCATCTACTCGAAATCAGTTCAGTTTACCTTAACCTATCATTTCAGATCGAGTCCATCATCTTCAGGAGCATAAATAGCCAGAAAATTCTTAATCTTTCAACCTATCTATTTGAAATCAGTTCAGTACACCCTAACCCATCAATTAAGATAGAACTCATCATCTTTAGGACCCTATTTTGCAAGAAAAAATCTGTATCTTTCAGTCCATCTACTCGAAATCAGTTCAGTTTACCTTAACCTATCATTTCAGATCGAGTCCATCATCTTCAGGAGCATAAATAGCCAGAAAATTCTTAATCTTTCCACCTATCTATTTTAAATCAGTTCAATACGCCTTAACACATCTTTTCAGATTGAATCCATCATCTTCAGAACCAAAAGCAGCCAGAAAATTCTGATTCTTTCAACCTATCTATTTGAAATCAGTTCAGTACACCCTAACCCATCAATTAAGATAGAATTCATCATCTTTAGGACCCTATTTTGCAAGAAAAATCTGTATCTTTCAGTCCATCTACTCGAAATCAGTTCAGTTTACCTTAACCTATCATTTCAGATCGAGTCCATCATCTTCAGGAGCATAAATAGCCAGAAAATTCTTAATCTTTCCACCTATCTATTTGAAATCAGTTCAGTACACCCTAAGCCATCAATTAAGATAGAACTCATCATCTTTAGGACCCTATTTTGCAAGAAAAATCTGTATCTTTCAGTCCATCTATTCAGAATCAGTTCAGTCTACCTTAACCTATCATTTCAGATCGAGTCCATCATCTTCAGGAGCATAAATAGCCAGAAAATTCTTAATCTTTCCACCTATCTATTTGAAATCAGTTCAATACGCCTTAACACATCTTTTCAGATTGAATCCATCATCTTCAGAACCAAAAGCAGCCCGAAAATTCTGATTCTTTCAACCTATCTATTTGAAATCAGTTCAGTACACCCTAACCCATCAATTAAGATAGAATTCATCATCTTTTGGACCCTATTTTGCAAGAAAAATTTGTATCTTTCAGTCCATCTACTCGAAATCAGTTCAGTTTACCTTAACCTATCATTTCAGATCGAGTCCATCATCTTCAGGAGCATAAATAGCCAGAAAATTCTTAATCTTTCCACCTATCTATTTGAAATCAGTTCAATACGCCTTAGCCCATCTTTTCAGATTGAGTCCATCATCTTCAGAACCAAAGGCAGCCAGAAAATTCTGATTCTTTCCACCTATCTATTTGAAATCAGTTCAATACGCCTTAACCCATCAATTAAGATAGAAGTCATCATCTTTAGGACCCTGTTTTGCAAGAAAAATCTGTATCTTTCAGTCCATCTGCTCGAAATCAGTTCAGTTTACCTTAACCTATCATTTCAGATCGAGTCCATCATCTTCAGGAGCATAAATAGCCAGAAAATTCTTAATCTTTCAACCTATCTATTTGAAATCCGTTCAGTACACCCTAACCCATCAATTAAGATAGAACTCATCATCTTTAGGACCCTATTTTGCAAGAAAAAATCTGTATCTTTCAGTCCATCTACTCGAAATCAGTTCAGTTTACCTTAACCTATCATTTCAGATCGAGTCCATCATCTTCAGGAGCATAAATAGCCAGAAAATTCTTAATCTTTCCACCTATCTATTTTAAATCAGTTCAATACGCCTTAACACATCTTTTCAGATTGAATCCATCATCTTCAGAACCAAAAGCAGCCAGAAAATTCTGATTCTTTCCACCTATCTATTTGAAATCAGTTCAGTACACCCTAACCCATCAATTAAGATAGAATTCATCATCTTTAGTACCCTATTTTGCAAGAAAAATCTGTATCTTTCAGTCCATCTACTCGAAATCAGTTCAGTTTACCTTAACCTATCATTTCAGATCGAGTCCATCATCTTCAGGAGCATAAATAGCCAGAAAATTCTTAATCTTTCCACCTATCTATTTGAAATCAGTTCAGTACACCCTAAGCCATCAATTAAGATAGAACTCATCATCTTTAGGACCCTATTTTGCAAGAAAAATCTGTATCTTTCAGTCCATCTATTCAGAATCAGTTCAGTCCACCTTAACCTATCATTTCAGATCGAGTCCATCATCTTCAGGAGCATAAATAGCCAGAAAATTCTTAATCTTTCCACCTATCTATTTGAAATCAGTTCAATACGCCTTAACACATCTTTTCAGATTGAATCCATCATCTTCAGAACCAAAAGCAGCCAGAAAATTCTGATTCTTTCAACCTATCTATTTGAAATCAGTTCAGTACACCCTAACCCATCAATTAAGATAGAATTCATCATCTTTTGGACCCTATTTTGCAAGAAAAATTTGTATCTTTCAGTCCATCTACTCGAAATCAGTTCAGTTTACCTTAACCTATCATTTCAGATCGAGTCCATCATCTTCAGGAGCATAAATAGCCAGAAAATTCTTAATCTTTCCACCTATCTATTTGAAATCAGTTCAATACGCCTTAGCCCATCTTTTCAGATTGAGTCCATCATCTTCAGAACCAAAGGCAGCCAGAAAATTCTGATTCTTTCCACCTATCTATTTGAAATCAGTTCAATACGCCTTAACCCATCAATTAAGATAGAATTCATCATCTTTAGGACCCTGTTTTGCAAGAAAAATCTGTATCTTTCAGTCCATCTACTCGAAATCAGTTCAGTTTACCTTAACCTATCATTTCAGATCAAGTCCATCATCTTCAGGAGCATAAATAGCCAGAAAATTCTTAATCTTTCCACCTATCTATTTGAAATCAGTTCAATACGCCTTAGCCCATCTTTTCAGATTGAATCCATCATCTTCAGAACCAAAAGCAGCCAGAAAATTCTGATTCTTTCAACCTATCTATTTGAAATCAGTTCAGTACACCCTAAACCATCAATTAAGATAGAACTCATCATCTTTAGGACCCTATTTTGCAAGAAAAATCTGTATCTTTCAGTCCATCTATTCAGAATCAGTTCAGTCTACCTTAACCTATCATTTCAGATCGAGTCCATCATCTTCAGGAGCATAAATAGCCAGAAAATTCTTAATCTTTCCACCTATCTATTTGAAATCAGTTCAATTCGCCTTAGCCCATCTTTTCAGATTGAGTCCATCATCTTCAGAACCAAAGGCAGCCAGAAAATTCTGATTCTTTCCACCTATCTATTTGAAATCAGTTCAGTTCACCCTAACCCATCAATTAAGATAGAATTCATCATCTTTAGGACCCTATTTTGCAAGAAAAATCTGTATCTTTCAGTCCATCTGCTCGAAATCAGTTCAGTTTACCTTAACCTATCATTTCAGATGAGTCCATCATCTTCAGGAGCATAAATAGCCAGAAAATTCTTAATCTTTCCACCTATCTATTTGAAATCAGTTCAATACGCCTTAACACATCTTTTCAGATTGAATCCATCATCTTCAGAACCAAAAGCAGCCAGAAAATTCTGATTCTTTCAACCAATCTATATGAAATCAGTTCAGTACACCCTAACCCATCAATTAAGATAGAACTCATCATCTTTAGGACCCTATTTTGCAAGAAAAATCTGTATCTTTCAGTCCATCTACTCGAAATCAGTTCAGTCTACCTAACCTATCATTTCAGATCGAGTCAATCATCTTCAGGAGCATAAATAGCTAGAAAATTCTTAATCTTTGCACCTATCTATTTGAAATCAGTTCAATACGCCTTAACACATCTTTTCAGATTGAATCCATTATCTTCAGAACCAAAAGCAGCCAGAAAATTCTTAATATTTCCACCTATCTATTTGAAATAAGTTCAATACGCCTTAGCCCATCTTTTCAGATTGAATCCATCATCTTCAGAACCAAAAGCAGCCAGAAAATTCTGATTCTTTCAACCTATCTATTTGAAATCAGTTCAGTTCACCCTAACCCATCAATTAAGATAGAATTCATCATCTTTAGGACCCTATTTTGCAAGAAAAATCTGTATCTTTCAGTCCATCTGCTCGAAATCAGTTCAGTTTACCTTAACCTATCATTTCAGATCGAGTCCATCATCTTCAGGAGCATAAATAGCCAGAAAATTCTTAATCTTTCCACCTATCTATTTGAAATCAGTTCAATGCGCCTTAACACATCTTTTCAGATTGAATCCATCATCTTCAGAACCAAAAGCAGCCAGAAAATTCCGATTCTTTCAACCTATCTATTTGAAATCAGTTCAGTACACCCTTACCCATCAATTAAGATAGAATTCATCATCTTTAGGACCCTATTTTGCAAGAAAAATCTGTATCTTTCAGTCCATCTACTCGAAATCAGTTCAGTCTACCTTAACCTATCATTTCAGATCGAGTGCATCATCCTCAGGAGCATAAATAGCCAGAAAATTCTTAATCTTTCCACCTATCTATTTGAAATCAGTTCAATACGCCTTAGCCCATCTTTTCAGATTGAGTCCATCATCTTCAGAACCAAAGGCAGCCAGAAAATTCTGATTCTTTCCACCTATCTATTTGAAATCAGTTCAGTTCACCCTAACCCATCAATTAAGATAGAATTCATCATCTTTAGGACCCTATTTTGCAAGAAAGATCTGTATCTTTCAGTCCATCTACTCGAAATCAGTTCAGTTTACCTTAACCTATCATTTCAGATCGAGTCCATCATCTTCAGGAGCATAAATAGCCAGAAAATTCTTAATCTTTCAACCTATCTATTTGAAATCAGTTCAGTACACCCTAACCCATCAATTAAGATAGAACTCATCATCTTTAGGACCCTATTTTGCAAGAAAAAATCTGTATCTTTCAGTCCATCTACTCGAAATCAGTTCAGTTTACCTTAACCTATCATTTCAGATCGAGTCCATCATCTTCAGGAGCATAAATAGCCAGAAAATTCTTAATCTTTCCACCTATCTATTTTAAATCAGTTCAATACGCCTTAACACATCTTTTCAGATTGAATCCATCATCTTCAGAACCAAAAGCAGCCAGAAAATTCTGATTCTTTCAACCTATCTATTTGAAATCAGTTCAGTACACCCTAACCCATCAATTAAGATAGAATTCATCATCTTTAGGACCCTATTTTGCAAGAAAAATCTGTATCTTTCAGTCCATCTACTCGAAATCAGTTCAGTTTACCTTAACCTATCATTTCAGATCGAGTCCATCATCTTCAGGAGCATAAATAGCCAGAAAATTCTTAATCTTTCCACCTATCTATTTGAAATCAGTTCAGTACACCCTAAGCCATCAATTAAGATAGAACTCATCATCTTTAGGACCCTATTTTGCAAGAAAAATCTGTATCTTTCAGTCCATCTATTCAGAATCAGTTCAGTCTACCTTAACCTATCATTTCAGATCGAGTCCATCATCTTCAGGAGCATAAATAGCCAGAAAATTCTTAATCTTTCCACCTATCTATTTGAAATCAGTTCAATACGCCTTAACACATCTTTTCAGATTGAATCCATCATCTTCAGAACCAAAAGCAGCCTGAAAATTATGATTCTTTCAACCTATCTATTTGAAATCAGTTCAGTACACCCTAACCCATCAATTAAGATAGAATTCATCATCTTTTGGACCCTATTTTGCAAGAAAAATTTGTATCTTTCAGTCCATCTACTCGAAATCAGTTCAGTTTACCTTAACCTATCATTTCAGATCGAGTCCATCATCTTCAGGAGCATAAATAGCCAGAAAATTCTTAATCTTTCCACCTATCTATTTGAAATCAGTTCAATACGCCTTAGCCCATCTTTTCAGATTGAGTCCATCATCTTCAGAACCAAAGGCAGCCAGAAAATTCTGATTCTTTCCACCTATCTATTTGAAATCAGTTCAATACGCCTTAACCCATCAATTAAGATAGAATTCATCATCTTTAGGACCCTGTTTTGCAAGAAAAATCTGTATCTTTCAGTCCATCTACTCGAAATCAGTTCAGTTTACCTTAACCTATCATTTCAGATCGAGTCCATCATCTTCAGGAGCATAAATAACCAGAAAATTCTTAATCTTTCCACCTATCTATTTGAAATCAGTTCAGTTCACCCTAACCCATCAATTAAGATAGAATTCATCATCTTTAGGACCCTATTTTGCAAGAAAAATCTGTATCTTTCAGTCCATCTGCTCGAAATCAGTTCAGTTTACCTTAACCTATCATTTCAGATCGAGTCCATCATCTTCAGGAGCATAAATAGCCAGAAAATTCTTAATCTTTCCACCTATCTATTTGAAATCAGTTCAATACGCCTTAGCCCATCTTTTCAGATTGAGTCCATCATCTTCAGAACCAAAGGCAGCCAGAAAATTCTGATTCTTTCCACCTATCTATTTGAAATCAGTTCAATACGCCTTAACCCATCAATTAAGATAGAATTCATCATCTTTAGGACCCTGTTTTGCAAGAAAAATCTGTATCTTTCAGTCCATCTGCTCGAAATCAGTTCAGTTTACCTTAACCTATCATTTCAGATCGAGTCCATCATCTTCAGGAGCATAAATAGCCAGAAAATTCTTAATCTTTCAACCTATCTATTTGAAATCCGTTCAGTACACCCTAACCCATCAATTAAGATAGAACTCATCATCTTTAGGACCCTATTTTGCAAGAAAAAATCTGTATCTTTCAGTCCATCTACTCGAAATCAGTTCAGTTTACCTTAACCTATCATTTCAGATCGAGTCCATCATCTTCAGGAGCATAAATAGCCAGAAAATTCTTAATCTTTCCACCTATCTATTTTAAATCAGTTCAATACGCCTTAACACATCTTTTCAGATTGAATCCATCATCTTCAGAACCAAAAGCAGCCAGAAAATTCTGATTCTTTCAACCTATCTATTTGAAATCAGTTCAGTACACCCTAACCCATCAATTAAGATAGAATTCATCATCTTTAGTACCCTATTTTGCAAGAAAAATCTGTATCTTTCGGTCCATCTACTCGAAATCAGTTCAGTTTACCTTAACCTATCATTTCAGATCGAGTCCATCATCTTCAGGAGCATAAATAGCCAGAAAATTCTTAATCTTTCCACCTATCTATTTGAAATCAGTTCAGTACACCCTAAGCCATCAATTAAGATAGAACTCATCATCTTTAAGACCCTATTTTGCAAGAAAAATCTGTATCTTTCAGTCCATCTACTCGAAATCAGTTCAGTTTACCTTAACCTATCATTTCAGATCGAGTCCATCATCTTCAGGAGCATAAATAGCCAGAAAATTCTTAATCTTTCCACCTATCTATTTGAAATCAGTTCAATACGCCTTAGCCCATCTTTTCAGATTGAGTCCATCATCTTCAGAACCAAAGGCAGCCAGAAAATTCTGATTCTTTCCACCTATCTATTTGAAATCAGTTCAATACGCCTTAACCCATCAATTAAGATAGAATTCATCATCTTTAGGACCCTGTTTTGCAAGAAAAATCTGTATCTTTCAGTCCATCTACTCGAAATCAGTTCAGTTTACCTTAACCTATCATTTCAGATCAAGTCCATCATCTTCAGGAGCATAAATAGCCAGAAAATTCTTAATCTTTCCACCTATCTATTTGAAATCAGTTCAATACGCCTTAGCCCATCTTTTCAGATTGAATCCATCATCTTCAGAACCAAAAGCAGCCAGAAAATTCTGATTCTTTCAACCTATCTATTTGAAATCAGTTCAGTACACCCTAACCCATCAATTAAGATAGAACTCATCATCTTTAGGACCCTATTTTGCAAGAAAAATCTGTATCTTTCAGTCCATCTATTCAGAATCAGTTCAGTCTACCTTAACCTATCATTTCAGATCGAGTCCATCATCTTCAGGAGCATAAATAGCCAGAAAATTCTTAATCTTTCCACCTATCTATTTGAAATCAGTTCAATACGCCTTAGCCCATCTTTTCAGATTGAGTCCATCATCTTCAGAACCAAAGGCAGCCAGAAAATTCTGATTCTTTCCACCTATCTATTTGAAATCAGTTCAGTTCACCCTAACCCATCAATTAAGATAGAATTCATCATCTTTAGGACCCTATTTTGCAAAAAAAATCTGTATCTTTCAGTCCATCTGCTCGAAATCAGTTCAGTTTACCTTAACCTATCATTTCAGATCGAGTCCATCATCTTCAGGAGCATAAATAGCCAGAAAATTCTTAATCTTTCCACCTATCTATTTGAAATCAGTTCAATTCGCCTTAGCCCATCTTTTCAGATTGAGTCCATCATCTTCAGAACCAAAGGCAGCCAGAAAATTCTGATTCTTTCAACCTATCTATTTGAAATCAGTTCAGTTCACCCTAACCCATCAATTAAGATAGAATTCATCATCTTTAGGACCCTATTTTGCAAGAAAAATCTGTATCTTTCAGTCCATCTGCTCGAAATCAGTTCAGTTTACCTTAACCTATCATTTCAGATGAGTCCATCATCTTCAGGAGCATAAATAGCCAGAAAATTCTTAATCTTTCCACCTATCTATTTGAAATCAGTTCAATACGCCTTAACACATCTTTTCAGATTGAATCCATCATCTTCAGAACCAAAAGCAGCCAGAAAATTCTGATTCTTTCAACCAATCTATATGAAATCAGTTCAGTACACCCTAACCCATCAATTAAGATAGAACTCATCATCTTTAGGACCCTATTTTGCAAGAAAAATCTGTATCTTTCAGTCCATCTACTCGAAATCAGTTCAGTCTACCTAACCTATCATTTCAGATCGAGTCAATCATCTTCAGGAGCATAAATAGCTAGAAAATTCTTAATCTTTGCACCTATCTATTTGAAATCAGTTCAATACGCCTTAACACATCTTTTCAGATTGAATCCATTATCTTCAGAACCAAAAGCAGCCAGAAAATTCTTAATATTTCCACCTATCTATTTGAAATAAGTTCAATACGCCTTAGCCCATCTTTTCAGATTGAATCCATCATCTTCAGAACCAAAAGCAGCCAGAAAATTCTGATTCTTTCAACCTATCTATTTGAAATCAGTTCAGTTCACCCTAACCCATCAATTAAGATAGAATTCATCATCTTTAGGACCCTATTTTGCAAGAAAAATCTGTATCTTTCAGTCCATCTGCTCGAAATCAGTTCAGTTTACCTTAACCTATCATTTCAGATCGAGTCCATCATCTTCAGGAGCATAAATAGCCAGAAAATTCTTAATCTTTCCACCTATCTATTTGAAATCAGTTCAGTACACCCTAACCCATCAATTAAGATAGAATTCATCATCTTTAGGACCCTATTTTGCAAGAAAAATCTGTATCTTTCAGTCCATCTGCTCGAAATCAGTTCAGTTTACCTTAACCTATCATTTCAGATGAGTCCATCATCTTCAGGAGCATAAATAGCCAGAAAATTCTTAATCTTTCCACCTATCTATTTGAAATCAGTTCAATACGCCTTAACACATCTTTTCAGATTGAATCCATCATCTTCAGAACCAAAAGCAGCCAGAAAATTCTGATTCTTTCAACCAATCTATATGAAATCAGTTCAGTACACCCTAACCCATCAATTAAGATAGAACTCATCATCTTTAGGACCCTATTTTGCAAGAAAAATCTGTATCTTTCAGTCCATCTACTCGAAATCAGTTCAGTCTACCTAACCTATCATTTCAGATCGAGTCAATCATCTTCAGGAGCATAAATAGCTAGAAAATTCTTAATCTTTGCACCTATCTATTTGAAATCAGTTCAATACGCCTTAACACATCTTTTCAGATTGAATCCATTATCTTCAGAACCAAAAGCAGCCAGAAAATTCTTAATATTTCCACCTATCTATTTGAAATAAGTTCAATACGCCTTAGCCCATCTTTTCAGATTGAATCCATCATCTTCAGAACCAAAAGCAGCCAGAAAATTCTGATTCTTTCAACCTATCTATTTGAAATCAGTTCAGTTCACCCTAACCCATCAATTAAGATAGAATTCATCATCTTTAGGACCCTATTTTGCAAGAAAAATCTGTATCTTTCAGTCCATCTGCTCGAAATCAGTTCAGTTTACCTTAACCTATCATTTCAGATCGAGTCCATCATCTTCAGGAGCATAAATAGCCAGAAAATTCTTAATCTTTCCACCTATCTATTTGAAATCAGTTCAATGCGCCTTAACACATCTTTTCAGATTGAATCCATCATCTTCAGAACCAAAAGCAGCCAGAAAATTCCGATTCTTTCAACCTATCTATTTGAAATCAGTTCAGTACACCCTTACCCATCAATTAAGATAGAATTCATCATCTTTAGGACCCTATTTTGCAAGAAAAATCTGTATCTTTCAGTCCATCTACTCGAAATCAGTTCAGTCTACCTTAACCTATCATTTCAGATCGAGTGCATCATCCTCAGGAGCATAAATAGCCAGAAAATTCTTAATCTTTCCACCTATCTATTTGAAATCAGTTCAATACGCCTTAGCCCATCTTTTCAGATTGAGTCCATCATCTTCAGAACCAAAGGCAGCCAGAAAATTCTGATTCTTTCCACCTATCTATTTGAAATCAGTTCAGTTCACCCTAACCCATCAATTAAGATAGAATTCATCATCTTTAGGACCCTATTTTGCAAGAAAGATCTGTATCTTTCAGTCCATCTACTCGAAATCAGTTCAGTTTACCTTAACCTATCATTTCAGATCGAGTCCATCATCTTCAGGAGCATAAATAGCCAGAAAATTCTTAATCTTTCAACCTATCTATTTGAAATCAGTTCAGTACACCCTAACCCATCAATTAAGATAGAACTCATCATCTTTAGGACCCTATTTTGCAAGAAAAAATCTGTATCTTTCAGTCCATCTACTCGAAATCAGTTCAGTTTACCTTAACCTATCATTTCAGATCGAGTCCATCATCTTCAGGAGCATAAATAGCCAGAAAATTCTTAATCTTTCCACCTATCTATTTTAAATCAGTTCAATACGCCTTAACACATCTTTTCAGATTGAATCCATCATCTTCAGAACCAAAAGCAGCCAGAAAATTCTGATTCTTTCAACCTATCTATTTGAAATCAGTTCAGTACACCCTAACCCATCAATTAAGATAGAATTCATCATCTTTAGGACCCTATTTTGCAAGAAAAATCTGTATCTTTCAGTCCATCTACTCGAAATCAGTTCAGTTTACCTTAACCTATCATTTCAGATCGAGTCCATCATCTTCAGGAGCATAAATAGCCAGAAAATTCTTAATCTTTCCACCTATCTATTTGAAATCAGTTCAGTACACCCTAAGCCATCAATTAAGATAGAACTCATCATCTTTAGGACCCTATTTTGCAAGAAAAATCTGTATCTTTCAGTCCATCTATTCAGAATCAGTTCAGTCTACCTTAACCTATCATTTCAGATCGAGTCCATCATCTTCAGGAGCATAAATAGCCAGAAAATTCTTAATCTTTCCACCTATCTATTTGAAATCAGTTCAATACGCCTTAACACATCTTTTCAGATTGAATCCATCATCTTCAGAACCAAAAGCAGCCCGAAAATTATGATTCTTTCAACCTATCTATTTGAAATCAGTTCAGTACACCCTAACCCATCAATTAAGATAGAATTCATCATCTTTTGGACCCTATTTTGCAAGAAAAATTTGTATCTTTCAGTCCATCTACTCGAAATCAGTTCAGTTTACCTTAACCTATCATTTCAGATCGAGTCCATCATCTTCAGGAGCATAAATAGCCAGAAAATTCTTAATCTTTCCACCTATCTATTTGAAATCAGTTCAATACGCCTTAGCCCATCTTTTCAGATTGAGTCCATCATCTTCAGAACCAAAGGCAGCCAGAAAATTCTGATTCTTTCCACCTATCTATTTGAAATCAGTTCAATACGCCTTAACCCATCAATTAAGATAGAATTCATCATCTTTAGGACCCTGTTTTGCAAGAAAAATCTGTATCTTTCAGTCCATCTACTCGAAATCAGTTCAGTTTACCTTAACCTATCATTTCAGATCGAGTCCATCATCTTCAGGAGCATAAATAACCAGAAAATTCTTAATCTTTCCACCTATCTATTTGAAATCAGTTCAGTTCACCCTAACCCATCAATTAAGATAGAATTCATCATCTTTAGGACCCTATTTTGCAAGAAAAATCTGTATCTTTCAGTCCATCTGCTCGAAATCAGTTCAGTTTACCTTAACCTATCATTTCAGATCGAGTCCATCATCTTCAGGAGCATAAATAGCCAGAAAATTCTTAATCTTTCCACCTATCTATTTGAAATCAGTTCAATACGCCTTAGCCCATCTTTTCAGATTGAGTCCATCATCTTCAGAACCAAAGGCAGCCAGAAAATTCTGATTCTTTCCACCTATCTATTTGAAATCAGTTCAATACGCCTTAACCCATCAATTAAGATAGAATTCATCATCTTTAGGACCCTGTTTTGCAAGAAAAATCTGTATCTTTCAGTCCATCTGCTCGAAATCAGTTCAGTTTACCTTAACCTATCATTTCAGATCGAGTCCATCATCTTCAGGAGCATAAATAGCCAGAAAATTCTTAATCTTTCAACCTATCTATTTGAAATCCGTTCAGTACACCCTAACCCATCAATTAAGATAGAACTCATCATCTTTAGGACCCTATTTTGCAAGAAAAAATCTGTATCTTTCAGTCCATCTACTCGAAATCAGTTCAGTTTACCTTAACCTATCATTTCAGATCGAGTCCATCATCTTCAGGAGCATAAATAGCCAGAAAATTCTTAATCTTTCCACCTATCTATTTTAAATCAGTTCAATACGCCTTAACACATCTTTTCAGATTGAATCCATCATCTTCAGAACCAAAAGCAGCCAGAAAATTCTGATTCTTTCAACCTATCTATTTGAAATCAGTTCAGTACACCCTAACCCATCAATTAAGATAGAATTCATCATCTTTAGTACCCTATTTTGCAAGAAAAATCTGTATCTTTCAGTCCATCTACTCGAAATCAGTTCAGTTTACCTTAACCTATCATTTCAGATCGAGTCCATCATCTTCAGGAGCATAAATAGCCAGAAAATTCTTAATCTTTCCACCTATCTATTTGAAATCAGTTCAGTACACCCTAAGCCATCAATTAAGATAGAACTCATCATCTTTAAGACCCTATTTTGCAAGAAAAATCTGTATCTTTCAGTCCATCTATTCAGAATCAGTTCAGTCCACCTTAACCTATCATTTCAGATCGAGTCCATCATCTTCAGGAGCATAAATAGCCAGAAAATTCTTAATCTTTCCACCTATCTATTTGAAATCAGTTCAATACGCCTTAACACATCTTTTCAGATTGAATCCATCATCTTCAGAACCAAAAGCAGCCAGAAAATTCTGATTCTTTCAACCTATCTATTTGAAATCAGTTCAGTACACCCTAACCCATCAATTAAGATAGAATTCATCATCTTTTGGACCCTATTTTGCAAGAAAAATTTGTATCTTTCAGTCCATCTACTCGAAATCAGTTCAGTTTACCTTAACCTATCATTTCAGATCGAGTCCATCATCTTCAGGAGCATAAATAGCCAGAAAATTCTTAATCTTTCCACCTATCTATTTGAAATCAGTTCAATACGCCTTAGCCCATCTTTTCAGATTGAGTCCATCATCTTCAGAACCAAAGGCAGCCAGAAAATTCTGATTCTTTCCACCTATCTATTTGAAATCAGTTCAATACGCCTTAACCCATCAATTAAGATAGAATTCATCATCTTTAGGACCCTGTTTTGCAAGAAAAATCTGTATCTTTCAGTCCATCTACTCGAAATCAGTTCAGTTTACCTTAACCTATCATTTCAGATCAAGTCCATCATCTTCAGGAGCATAAATAGCCAGAAAATTCTTAATCTTTCCACCTATCTATTTGAAATCAGTTCAATACGCCTTAGCCCATCTTTTCAGATTGAATCCATCATCTTCAGAACCAAAAGCAGCCAGAAAATTCTGATTCTTTCAACCTATCTATTTGAAATCAGTTCAGTACACCCTAACCCATCAATTAAGATAGAACTCATCATCTTTAGGACCCTATTTTGCAAGAAAAATCTGTATCTTTCAGTCCATCTATTCAGAATCAGTTCAGTCTACCTTAACCTATCATTTCAGATCGAGTCCATCATCTTCAGGAGCATAAATAGCCAGAAAATTCTTAATCTTTCCACCTATCTATTTGAAATCAGTTCAATACGCCTTAGCCCATCTTTTCAGATTGAGTCCATCATCTTCAGAACCAAAGGCAGCCAGAAAATTCTGATTCTTTCCACCTATCTATTTGAAATCAGTTCAGTTCACCCTAACCCATCAATTAAGATAGAATTCATCATCTTTAGGACCCTATTTTGCAAAAAAAATCTGTATCTTTCAGTCCATCTGCTCGAAATCAGTTCAGTTTACCTTAACCTATCATTTCAGATCGAGTCCATCATCTTCAGGAGCATAAATAGCCAGAAAATTCTTAATCTTTCCACCTATCTATTTGAAATCAGTTCAATTCGCCTTAGCCCATCTTTTCAGATTGAGTCCATCATCTTCAGAACCAAAGGCAGCCAGAAAATTCTGATTCTTTCAACCTATCTATTTGAAATCAGTTCAGTTCACCCTAACCCATCAATTAAGATAGAATTCATCATCTTTAGGACCCTATTTTGCAAGAAAAATCTGTATCTTTCAGTCCATCTGCTCGAAATCAGTTCAGTTTACCTTAACCTATCATTTCAGATGAGTCCATCATCTTCAGGAGCATAAATAGCCAGAAAATTCTTAATCTTTCCACCTATCTATTTGAAATCAGTTCAATACGCCTTAACACATCTTTTCAGATTGAATCCATCATCTTCAGAACCAAAAGCAGCCAGAAAATTCTGATTCTTTCAACCAATCTATATGAAATCAGTTCAGTACACCCTAACCCATCAATTAAGATAGAACTCATCATCTTTAGGACCCTATTTTGCAAGAAAAATCTGTATCTTTCAGTCCATCTACTCGAAATCAGTTCAGTCTACCTAACCTATCATTTCAGATCGAGTCAATCATCTTCAGGAGCATAAATAGCTAGAAAATTCTTAATCTTTGCACCTATCTATTTGAAATCAGTTCAATACGCCTTAACACATCTTTTCAGATTGAATCCATTATCTTCAGAACCAAAAGCAGCCAGAAAATTCTTAATATTTCCACCTATCTATTTGAAATAAGTTCAATACGCCTTAGCCCATCTTTTCAGATTGAATCCATCATCTTCAGAACCAAAAGCAGCCAGAAAATTCTGATTCTTTCAACCTATCTATTTGAAATCAGTTCAGTTCACCCTAACCCATCAATTAAGATAGAATTCATCATCTTTAGGACCCTATTTTGCAAGAAAAATCTGTATCTTTCAGTCCATCTGCTCGAAATCAGTTCAGTTTACCTTAACCTATCATTTCAGATCGAGTCCATCATCTTCAGGAGCATAAATAGCCAGAAAATTCTTAATCTTTCCACCTATCTATTTGAAATCAGTTCAGTACACCCTAACCCATCAATTAAGATAGAATTCATCATCTTTAGGACCCTATTTTGCAAGAAAAATCTGTATCTTTCAGTCCATCTACTCGAAATCAGTTCAGTTTACCTTAACCTATCATTTCAGATCGAGTCCATCATCTTCAGGAGCATAAATAACCAGAAAATTCTTAATCTTTCCACCTATCTATTTGAAATCAGTTCAGTTCACCCTAACCCATCAATTAAGATAGAATTCATCATCTTTAGGACCCTATTTTGCAAGAAAAATCTGTATCTTTCAGTCCATCTGCTCGAAATCAGTTCAGTTTACCTTAACCTATCATTTCAGATCGAGTCCATCATCTTCAGGAGCATAAATAGCCAGAAAATTCTTAATCTTTCAACCTATCTATTTGAAATCCGTTCAGTACACCCTAACCCATCAATTAAGATAGAACTCATCATCTTTAGGACCCTATTTTGCAAGAAAAAATCTGTATCTTTCAGTCCATCTACTCGAAATCAGTTCAGTTTACCTTAACCTATCATTTCAGATCGAGTCCATCATCTTCAGGAGCATAAATAGCCAGAAAATTCTTAATCTTTCCACCTATCTATTTTAAATCAGTTCAATACGCCTTAACACATCTTTTCAGATTGAATCCATCATCTTCAGAACCAAAAGCAGCCAGAAAATTCTGATTCTTTCAACCTATCTATTTGAAATCAGTTCAGTACACCCTAACCCATCAATTAAGATAGAATTCATCATCTTTAGGACCCTATTTTGCAAGAAAAATCTGTATCTTTCAGTCCATCTACTCGAAATCAGTTCAGTTTACCTTAACCTATCATTTCAGATCGAGTCCATCATCTTCAGGAGCATAAATAGCCAGAAAATTCTTAATCTTTCCACCTATCTATTTGAAATCAGTTCAGTACACCCTAAGCCATCAATTAAGATAGAACTCATCATCTTTAGGACCCTAATTTGCAAGAAAAATCTGTATCTTTCAGTCCATCTATTCAGAATCAGTTCAGTCCACCTTAACCTATCATTTCAGATCGAGTCCATCATCTTCAGGAGCATAAATAGCCAGAAAATTCTTAATCTTTCCACCTATCTATTTGAAATCAGTTCAATACGCCTTAACACATCTTTTCAGATTGAATCCATCATCTTCAGAACCAAAAGCAGCCAGAAAATTCTGATTCTTTCAACCTATCTATTTGAAATCAGTTCAGTACACCCTAACCCATCAATTAAGATAGAATTCATCATCTTTTGGACCCTATTTTGCAAGAAAAATTTGTATCTTTCAGTCCATCTACTCGAAATCAGTTCAGTTTACCTTAACCTATCATTTCAGATCGAGTCCATCATCTTCAGGAGCATAAATAGCCAGAAAATTCTTAATCTTTCCACCTATCTATTTGAAATCAGTTCAATACGCCTTAGCCCATCTTTTCAGATTGAGTCCATCATCTTCAGAACCAAAGGCAGCCAGAAAATTCTGATTCTTTCCACCTATCTATTTGAAATCAGTTCAATACGCCTTAACCCATCAATTAAGATAGAATTCATCATCTTTAGGACCCTGTTTTGCAAGAAAAATCTGTATCTTTCAGTCCATCTACTCGAAATCAGTTCAGTTTACCTTAACCTATCATTTCAGATCAAGTCCATCATCTTCAGGAGCATAAATAGCCAGAAAATTCTTAATCTTTCCACCTATCTATTTGAAATCAGTTCAATACGCCTTAGCCCATCTTTTCAGATTGAATCCATCATCTTCAGAACCAAAAGCAGCCAGAAAATTCTGATTCTTTCAACCTATCTATTTGAAATCAGTTCAGTACACCCTAACCCATCAATTAAGATAGAACTCATCATCTTTAGGACCCTATTTTGCAAGAAAAATCTGTATTTTTCAGTCCATCTATTCAGAATCAGTTCAGTCTACCTTAACCTATCATTTCAGATCGAGTCCATCATCTTCAGGAGCATAAATAGCCAGAAAATTCTTAATCTTTCCACCTATCTATTTGAAATCAGTTCAATACGCCTTAGCCCATCTTTTCAGATTGAGTCCATCATCTTCAGAACAAAAGGCAGCCAGAAAATTCTGATTCTTTCCACCTATCTATTTGAAATCAGTTCAGTTCACCCTAACCCATCAATTAAGATAGAATTCATCATCTTTAGGACCCTATTTTGCAAAAAAAATCTGTATCTTTCAGTCCATCTGCTCGAAATCAGTTCAGTTTACCTTAACCTATCATTTCAGATCGAGTCCATCATCTTCAGGAGCATAAATAGCCAGAAAATTCTTAATCTTTCCACCTATCTATTTGAAATCAGTTCAATTCGCCTTAGCCCATCTTTTCAGATTGAGTCCATCATCTTCAGAACCAAAGGCAGCCAGAAAATTCTGATTCTTTCCACCTATCTATTTGAAATCAGTTCAGTTCACCCTAACCCATCAATTAAGATAGAATTCATCATCTTTAGGACCCTATTTTGCAAGAAAAATCTGTATCTTTCAGTCCATCTGCTCGAAATCAGTTCAGTTTACCTTAACCTATCATTTCAGATGAGTCCATCATCTTCAGGAGCATAAATAGCCAGAAAATTCTTAATCTTTCCACCTATCTATTTGAAATCAGTTCAATACGCCTTAACACATCTTTTCAGATTGAATCCATCATCTTCAGAACCAAAAGCAGCCAGAAAATTCTGATTCTTTCAACCTATCTATTTGAAATCAGTTCAGTACACCCTAACCCATCAATTAAGATAGAATTCATCATCTTTAGGACCCTATTTTGCAAGAAAAATCTGTATCTTTCAGTCCATCTACTCGAAATCAGTTCAGTTTTCCTTAACCTATCATTTCAGATCGAGTCCATCATCTTCAGGAGCATAAATAGCCAGAAAATTCTTAATCTTTCCACCTATCTATTTGAAATCAGTTCAGTACACCCTAACCCATCAATTAAGATAGAACTCATCATCTTTAGGACCCTATTTTGCAAGAAAAATCTGTATCTTTCAGTCCATCTATTCAGAATCAGTTCAGTCTACCTTAACCTATCATTTCAGATCGAGTCCATCATCTTCAGGAGCATAAATAGCCAGAAAATTCTTAATCTTTCCACCTATCTATTTGAAATCAGTTCAGTACACCATAACCCATCAATTAAGATAGAATTCATCATCTTTAGGACCCTATTTCGCAAGAAAAATTTGTATCTTTCAGTCCATCTACTCGAAATCAGTTCAGTTTACCTTAACCTATCATTTCAGATCGAGTCCATCATCTTCAGGAGCATAAATAGCCAGAAAATTCTTAATCTTTCCACCTATCTATTTGAAATCAGTTCAATACGCCTTAGCCCATCTTTTCAGATTGAGTCCATCATCTTCAGAACCAAAGACAGCCAGAAAATTCTGATTCTTTCCACCTATCTATTTGAAATCAGTTCAATACGCCTTAACCCATCAATTAAGATAGAATTCATCATCTTTAGGACCCTGTTTTGCAAGAAAAATCTGTATCTTTCAGTCCATCTACTCGAAATCAGTTCAGTTTACCTTAACCTATCATTTCAGATCGAGTCCATCATCTTCAGGAGCATAAATAACCAGAAAATTCTTAATCTTTCCACCTATCTATTTGAAATCAGTTCAGTACACCCTAACCCATCAATTAAGATAGAACTCATCATCTTTAGGACCCTATTTTGCAAGAAAAATCTGTATCTTTCAGTCCATCTACTCGAAATCAGTTCAGTCTACCTAACCTATCATTTCAGATCGAGTCAATCATCTTCAGGAGCATAAATAGCCAGAAAATTCTTAATCTTTCCACCTATCTATTTGAAATCAGTTCAATACGCCTTAGCCCATCTTTTCAGATTGAGTCCATCATCTTCAGAACCAAAGGCAGCCAGAAAATTCTGATTCTTTCCACCTATCTATTTGAAATCAGTTCAGTTCACCCTAACCCATCAATTAAGATAGAATTCATCATCCT